>NC_040093.1:49920357-50223388 GCF_003369695.1 Bos indicus x Bos taurus
TTTCATGTCTATTCTAAGTGTAGCTTAGCTGTGCGATATTTTTTATGGGCTATTAGTTTTTTATGGAATACAAAACTGAAAGAATGTAACTCTGGGTGAATATTAAGCCTATTAAAATTTTGCTGAACTTTAATTTGCATTATAATTTAGTTGTAAGAATTTTATAGTAAAAAAAATGGAAATGACAACTGGAGTCATGACAATGGATATTTAGGTATTCGGTATAAGATATTCAGCTTATACTATTACAAATAGAACTAAACTATACTGCAACATGAAACCACAGTAAAAATCAGCTTTGAATTTGCTAGTTTTTTGCAGTTAATTTGAAGACCATTTGCTGTTTCCTCTCCTTTTCAAACAATTATATCTATTACTTAGAGCACCTACCCTCAATTTTTTGTTCATTCTGTAAGAATGAATCCTATGAATCTTATCTTATAAGGATGCCTAGAGGAAAAAATACTTTTCTAAAGGTATTATAAATTCCCTGTCTACTGGTATTATTCTGCTTGAAATGATAAACTACATGAGATATGAAAGAGGCCAGATCCTGGACACATCACGACTCCCACAACCATCAGACAGGGGCCTACGTGAAGATCTTCAAGTAATCAGCACTTCAGTTTATGAAAGAAATAGCTGTGGAAAATAAACTGGACTGAAGAAAATAAATTTAACTTCTACGGCTTACTAAATATGCCTCTTATTTTCATTCAGTTGGCTAGGCAATTCCCTGAAAACAGAAGCAGTCATTACATCCTGAAACAGAGCTGGCCACTGAAATGAAGACTATAAGATCCCCTGGACAGACAGTATCAACTAATATAATATAATATAATAATCAACTTTCTATAATTAAAGAAATAAGTAGGACTCCCCTGGTGTCCACTAGTTAAGAATCTGCCTGCCAATGCAGGGGACATGGATTTGACCCCTGGTCCAGGAAGATTCTACATGCTGTGGAGGAACTAAGCCCACGCACCAAACTACTGAGCCTGCCTTACACAAGAGAAGCCACCACAATGAGAAGCCTGAACTTCGCAAGGAAGAGTAACCTTCACTCCTGCTGCGGCAACTAGAGAAAACCAGAGCACAATAATGACTCAGCATAGCCAATAAATAAATTAAGGAAATAATGTACGGTAATAACACTAGACAGAAATATAAATAAGATCCACCCACCTCCAATAACATCTGCTGTAAAATTTAACTTTTGTTAATGTATAGCAACAGGCTCAAACAAGAGTCCCAAACCAGCAACCCAAATGCCCTGCAAAGCTGAGTAAAAAGGATTTGGTCCAGGTAAAATCAGGTCAGAAGTCAGAATCTGGAGAATACCAACAAACTGGTAAAAGAGACCCATTAGAGCAAAAGGAGGGCTTCCCTCATAGCTCAGTTGGTAAAGAATCTGCCTGCAATGCAGGGACCCTGGTTTGATTCCTGGGTTGGGAAGATCCCCTGGAGAAGGGAAAGGCTACTCACTCCAGTATTCTGGCCTAGAGAATTCCATGGACAGTAGTGTCCACGGGGTCACAAAGAGTCTACATGACTGAGCAACTTTCACTTTCACTAGCAAAAGGAGGCTGTAGAAACAATCACTGTCACACATAGGAACTGTAGGGTCATGCCAAACAGGAATCAGTGATGCCAATGATAACAAATTTATCCAAAATGATGTTTAAGATTGGGAACATGACAGACCTAATTCAGCACCCAAGATTCAGAGCCTAAAATATAACACAGAGAAGACATGAGGACTGCTGCTGAACAAGTATGGTGCTATTGAGAGACATTTCCCCCCAAAGTGTAGTCCATCCACTAGCACACTAGCAGAAGGGCCTCCCTGGGAGGTTGCTAGAACTACTGACTCTCGTGACACATGCCAGACCTGCTATACCAGAATCTACATTTTAAGGAGATCCAAGGCTCTAAGAGGTAGTTATTTCATCTTGTAAAAATCAAGAAAGGTGAGGGGAAAAAAGAGAAGAAAATGGGATCAAATAGCAACTTTATTGTCTTAGGAAAATCCAACTCCACACACCCTTGAATCTAAGGATGCAAACCAACTAAAATAGCTTCAGTGGAGCTCAGTCGCTCAGTCGTGTCCGACTCTTTGCAACACCATGGACTGCAGCATGCCAGGCCTCCTTGTCCATCAGCATCCCAGAGCTTACTCAAACTCATATCCATCAAGTGAGTGATGGATCCAGCCATCTCATCCTCGGTGGTCCCCTTCTCCTCCCGCCTTCAATCTTTCCCAGCATCAGGGTCTTTTCAAATGACTCAGTTCTTTGCATCAGGTGGCCAAAGTATTGGAGTTTCTGCTTCAGCATCAGTCCTTCCAATGAATATTCAGGACTAACTTCCTTTAGGATGGACTGGTTGGATCCCCTGGCAGTCCAAGGGACTCTCAAGAGTCTTCTCCAACACCACAGTTCAAAAGCATCAATTCTTTGGTGCTCAGCTTTCTTTATACTCTCACGTTCATACACGATTACTGGAAAAACCATAGCTGCGACCAGATGGGCCTTAGTTGGCAAAGTAATGTCTCGCTTTTAAATATGCTGTCTAGGTTGGTCACAACTTTTCTTCCAAGGAGCAAGCGTCTTTTAATTTAATAGCCTCAGTCACCATTTGCAGTGATTTTGGAACCCCCAAAATAAAGTCTGTCACTGTTTCCATTGTTTCAATCACCATCTGCAGTGATTTTGGAGCCCAGGAAAATCAAGTCAGCCATTGTTTCCACTGTTTCCTCCTCTATTTGCCATGAAGTGATGGTACTGGATGCCATGATCTAAGTTTTCTGAATGCTGAGTTTTAAACCAACTTCTTCACTCTCCTCTTTCACTTTCATCAAGAGGCTCTTTAGTGCTTCTTCACTTTCTGTCATTAAGAATTGTGTCATCTGCATATCTGAGGTTATTGACATTTCTCCCAGCAATCTTGATTCCAGCTTGTGCTTCATTCACCCCAGCATTTCTCATGATGTACTCTGCATAGAAGTTAAATAAGCAGGGTGACAATATACAGCCTTGACGTACTCCTTTCCCGATTTGGAACCAGTCTGTTGTTCCATGTCCAGTTCTAACTGTTGCTTCCTGATCTGCATACAGATTTCTCAAGAGGCAGGTCAGGTGCTCTGGTATTCCATCTGTTGAAGAATTTGCCACATTTTGTTGTGATACACACAATCAAAGGCTTTCGCGTAGTCAATAAAGCACTAGCAGATGCTTTTCTGGAACTCTCTCGTTTTTTATATGATCCAACGGATGCTGGCAATTTGATCTATGATTCCTCTGGCTTTTCTAAATCCAGATTGAACATCTGGGTTCATGTACCGTTGAAGCGTGGCTTGGAGAATTTTGAGCATTACTTTGCTAGTGTATCAGATGAGTGCAATTGTGCAGTAGTTTGAATATTCTTTGGCATTGCCTTTCTTTGGGATTGGAATGAAAACTGACCTTTTCCAGTCCTGTGGTCACTGCTGAGTTTTCCAAATTTACTGTCATATTGAGTGCAACACTTTCACAGCATCATCCTTTAGGATTTGAAATAGCTCCACTGGAATTCCATCACCTCCACTAGCTTTGTTCATAGTGATGCTTCCTAAGGCCCACTTGTTTTCACATTCCAGGATGTCTGGCTCTAGGTGAGTGATCACACCATTGTGGTTATCTGGGTCATGAAGATATTTTTTGTATAGTTCTTCTGTGTATACATGCCACCTCTTAGTATCTTCTGCTGCTTCTGTTAGGCCATACCATTTCTGTCCTTTATGGAGCCCATCTTTGCATGAAATGTTCCCTTGTTATCGTTAATTTTCTTGAAGAGATATCTAGTCTTTCCCATTCTATTATTTTCCTATATTTCTCTGCCTTGATCACCGAGGAAGGCTTTCCCATCTCTCTTTTCTATTCTTTGGAACTCTGCATTCAAATGCGTATATCTTTCATTTTCTCTTTTGCCTTTCATGTCTTTTCTTTTCTCATCTATTTGTAAGGCCTCCTCAGACAACCATTTTGCCTTTTTGCATTTCTTTTCCTTGGGTTATTCTTTTCACTGCCTCCTGTGCAAAATCACGAACCTCTGTCCATAGTTCTTCAGGCACTCTATCAGATCTAATCCCTTGAATCTATTTGTCACCTCTACTGTATAATCATAAGGGATTTGATTTAGATCATACCTGAATGGTCTAGTGGTTTTCCCTACTTTCTTCAATTTACATCTGCATTTGGCAATAAGGAGTTCATGATCTGAGCCATAATCAGCTCCCCATCTTGTTTTTGTTGACTGTATAGAACTTCTCCAACTTTGGCTGCAAATAATATAATCAAGCTGATTTTGGTATTGACCATCTGGTGATGTCCATGTGTCTCTTGTGCTGTTGGAAGAGGGTGTTTGCTAGGACCACTTGTGTTCTCCTGGCAAAGCTCTGTTGGCCTTTGACCTTCTTCATTTTGTACTCCAAGGCCAAATTTGCCTGTTACTCCATGTATCTTTTGCATTCCCATCCCCTATAATGAAAAGGACATCTTTTGGGGTTGTTAGTTCTAGGAGGTCTTCTGGGTCTTCACAGAACTGTTCAAATTGAGCTGCTTCAGCATAGACTTGGATTACTGTAATATTGAATGGTTTGCCTTAGAAATGAACAGAGATCATTCTGTCATTTTTGAGATTGCATATAAATACTGCATTTCAGACTCTTTTGTTGACTATGAAGGCTACTCCATTTCTTCTAAGGGATTCTTCCTCACAGTAGTAGATATAATGGTTTTCTGAGTTAAATTCACCCATTTCAGTCCATTGGATCATCCACTGGATCATCAAAAAAGCAAGAGAGCTCCAGAAAAAACATCTACTTCTGAATTATTGACTACACCAAAACCTTTGATTATGTGGATCACAACAAAATGTGGAAAATTCTTCAAGAGATGGGAATACCAGAGCACGTGACCTGCCTCTTGAGAAATCTGTATGCAGGTCAGGAAGCAACAGTTAGAACTGGACATGGAACAACAAACTGGTTCCAAATCGGGAAAGGAGTACGTCAAGGCTGTATATTGTCACCCTGCTTATTTAACTTCTATGCAGAGTACATCATGAGAAATGCTGGGGTGAATGAAGCACAAGCTGGAATCAAGATTGCTGGGAGAAATGTCAATAACCTCAGATATGCAGATGACACAATTCTTAATGACAGAAAGTGAAGAAGCACTAAAGAGCCTCTTGATGAAAGTGAAAGAGGAGAGTGAAGAAGTTGGTTTAAAACTCAACATTCATTGCTTCTCAGCCTTTTGGCTAAGATCAAGTGTAAAACTCAACATTCAGAAAACTTAGATCATGGCATCCAGTACCATCACTTCATGGCAAATAAATGGAGAAACAATGGATACAGTGATAGACTTTATTTTTGGGGGTTCCAAAATCACTGTGAAGGGTGACTGAAGCTATGAAATTAAAAGACGCTTGCTCCTTGGAAGGAAAGTTATGACCAACCTAGACAGCATATTTAAAAGCAGAGACATTACTTTGCCAACTAAGGCGCATCTGGTCGCAGCTATGGTTTTTCCAGTAATCGTGTATGAACGTGAGAGTATAAAGAAAGCTGAGCACCAAAGAATTGATGCTTTTGAACTGTGGTGTTGGAGAGGACTCTCGAGAGTCCCTTGGACTGCCAGGGGATCCAACCAGTCCATCCTAAAGGAAGTTAGTCCTGAATATTCATTGGAAGGACTGACGCTAAAGCAGAAACTCCAACACTTTGGCTACCTGTTGCAAAGAACTGCTGCTGCTGCTGCTATGTTGCTTCAGTCGTGTCCGACTCTGCGTGACCCCATAGACGGCAGCCCACCAGGCTCCCCCGTCCCTGGGATTCTGCAGTCAAGAATACTGGAGTGGGTTGCCATTTCCTTCTCCAATGCATGAAAGTGAAAACTGAAAGTTAAGTTACTCAGTCGTGTCCAACTCTTAGCGACCCCATGGACTGCAGCCTACCTACCAGGCTCCTCCGTCCATGGAATTTTCCAGGCAAGAGTACTGGAGTGGGTTGCCATTGCCTTCTCCAGATGCGAGGAACTGAGTCATTTGAAAAGATTCTGATGCTGGGAAAGACTGAAGGCAGGAGGAGAAGGGGACCACAGAGGATGAAATGGTTGGATGGCATCACCAACTCAATGGACGTTGAGTTTGAGTAAGCTGCAGGAGTTGGTGATGGACAGGGAAGCCCAGCACGCTGCAGTCCATGGTATCGCAAAGAGTCGGACACGACTGAGCTACTGAACTGAACTGATAACTTCTATTTTTATAAAAATATAAATATGTAATTTCTTCCATTTTCTGCTCAAGGGAAGCAAACATCAGTACACAGAAACTGCTCAAGATATTTAAGCAAGGGGCAAAAGGAAGTCAGAGACAATGCAGTTTGGCCCTGGATATGCTGTCCAAAGTCAAAGACCAATCAAGAATGCCCTAATCAAGTCCTAAACTTATTAACACTAGGTTCACTATTTTCCTTCATTTATCATACTACTTTTTTGAATTTGAACTTTGTACCTTTCTGGACTTGACCAGTGGGGTAAATATGTTTGGTGTGAAAATATGTTCTATTCAAAAATAAATGGAAAATAAAGCACTGAAGCAGAGTGGTACATCAGAGAAGAAGGTGGAAAAGTATCCAACAGTGAAATATGCTTAACAGTAGAATCCAGGTTTGAATTTTATCCTTTGGATAATGGAGAACCACTGGGGAGGTTGATGTAACGGCTTCCAGTGAGATGATCCAAACTTTAGAAAGATAACTGTTGGCAGTATGAAAGATTGCAGAAAAGTGGTGAGTCCTAGATACAAGAGTCCATTTTTGGTTAAAACATTCATCCTAGAGCCTTGAATTAAGATAGTGACAGCAGGGATGCAGAAAAGAATGAATATTCAATAAATATTTAAAAGGTAGAAAAATTTGACTGAGGAAAGGCTTATATTGGTACACATCTTAGGCACAAATATCAAGATCATATAGAGTAATACAGGAGGAGAATCTAGTGATAAATTTCTTATCCTTAGTTTTTTATTCCTTTAAATAATAATAATTAACCTTATATCCTGCTAGGATTTTTTTTTTAATCCTTGCAGTCATTGAGCAAATGCTTATTATCAAAGCTACAAGCCTATTGAGAATTGGGATTAGGTGAGTATTAACAAGTTAACTGTGCTTTATTGAGTATTTTCATGAAAACAAGATAATATACCAAACATGAGGATCTCAGAACTGATAGAAAAACAGATGAAAACTCATAAAAGGATTCCACAAAGCAAAGACAATTACTGTCAGAACTATGTAAATTAAGAAAATAAGCAAGTATTTTGAATACCTCTTTATTACAGATATTTAACATGGACAATTCATTGTTATCAGGAGACCATTTAGAAGATGTTTAACACAAAAAAAGGTAAAGGTCTAAAATCAACTCGCTTATATGAGCCATATTTAAAAGGCTCAATCTGAATGGAATAAATCCTTTCAAAGCAAAAATTATATGTATCAATAGAAATGATCAATGCTTTCTACCAATGCCTAGCATAATACCAAATGACATTATGTTTAAAAAGTAAAATCTTTAGAAGTTATTTTTAAATAAGATATATTTTTAAAGTGTCCTTAGAAGTATGAAAGTTGGAGATGTCATGCAGTGGGACATAAATATTACACTACGTCATAAGCAAAGCCTAACGAACGATTAATGATGAACAGTGCATTTTCTCTAGAGCTCCAGGTTTCCTACTACAAATTTCTAGGTGAAGTCACTGAACAAACCCATAGCTCCAAAATGGTCAAAACCTAACAGTGTTGCCCAGTTTGGAATCAATCAGCCACGGGTTGCTTTGTTGTTCAAAACTTATCTCATATATTGTTTTTGCTTAAAGAGAGAGAATATATAGTAAGGCCACCTACATTAAGATAGCATGGTCTACAGTCAAATCATATACACACAAACACCACACACACCCCTGCACACAGGCTGCTTGATACCTGAGCCAAATTTCCATCCTTGAAATAAATATAACAGTAAATGCTTCTATCAAAATGTTTAAAATCAAACATCACAGTAAGTTTATCAGTGCAGTTCACTGACCTTAATTTTTAACCTGATTTGCACAACTGTCATTTGTTTACACAGATAAAAATTCATGACAGAAACATATTCAGAATACATGAAAAAAAGAACATATGAAACTGAAATCAGCGTAAACTAGAAGCTGTTAAAAAGCTTAGAGAAATTATTAAAATTAATAATCAAAAAGAATAATCTGCCCTATATGTTACTGAACAACACAAGTCCGTGTGCCTGACACACAGTAAGGCCAAATAATACTAAAACACTGGAGTCTGGAAGAGAGAAAGGTTTATTACTGGGTCATGCAAAGAGATGGGTGGCTCATGCCTGAAAGCTTTCATCAAAGAGCCCTTTAAAAATCAAAAGGTGAGAAGGGCATGGTTAGTTGTTTTGCAAACTTGTTGGTGTCATATTTGTTCTTGAAGTTAGGTCACTGTCAGGTAACAATGTTTCTGTAAACCTCTACCAAAGAATGTTACTCTCTGTCCTAACAAGAAAGGGCCAAGTCCCAAGGCACAGCTTTCACCTTCCAAGGTCCTAGTAGTGGTTAAGAGGAGGCGGAGCTCAGCTGGGAGCTCCCTCAGGGCCAGATACCCAGACTCTGCCCAGCAGTCATCTCTGAGGGAGCCAGGTGCCCAGCATAACTGGCCCTAGGCTCCTCAGGCCACCTGTATACTGGGGACCAGGTCCCACAGACTGTGACCCAGCCAGACTGCCACTGCTATTAGGCAGCAGAGATAGGGATGGGGGAAAGGTTTACCACTGTCTCAAGGCCTGGGCCAAGACCAGTGGATGGCCTAGGTGAGGGCTCTGAAGCCCTACAGAACACAGCCCTAAGCTTGTTCTCTGGGCCCCCCAGCTCACCGACTGGCCCAAGTCTGGGTGAGCTGGAGAGCTTCCCAGAGAAGGTCAGGATCCGCCTCTTACCTCACTCTCCACCTCACAACCACCACTCCATTGTTGTCTAACTCCCCTCACTAACTCATTCCTCAACAGTTGGAGGCTTGTAGGTGGGGCCCACAGCTGTGCTGTCCAATAGCTGAGCAGGACCACTAACAGTCGCTCACTGACAGTGGCTGCTAGTGGGCAGGACGCACTGAGGCAACAACCAATGGCTGAGCAGGACCCACTGCCTGGTGACAGGGTGCAGAGTAATGAGGCACAGCAATGGCTGCTGTACTAAGGGCTGAGCTCACTGTGCGCTGTTACATACAGACTAAAAACTCCACAGAAAAAACAGTCCACTGACTGAAGCAGCCAAAGTAGTGATTTATAACTATAATCAACCATCAGGTATCTATGATCAAAATTCAAAAGTTAATGTAACCACATTGAAAAAAATACAATTTAAATATATAAAAATTTCTTCAGTGGCTCAACTGCTGGAAGAGGATAGAAATGCAATTATGAATACAAGTCATACACCTGAGAAGAGTATATTTTCAAAACATACAAGAAAGAGAAAGAACACATATATGAAGGACTATCCAAAGCTCAACTGCCCAGCCCCAAACTCTGGGCCTGTTCTTGCCAGTCTACATTCACAGCTTTAACCACAGACTAAATCTATCACACCAATAATAACATGACAGTTCATCCTAAGACCAGGGCTTAAATATTTGAAAAAATTCAAGTCCTATAAGACTTGAATCTTAAATGGTTGAAAAGGAAGGCCATGGAAATGGTATGAGGTTATTGATAATGAAGTGCAACAATTAAAACAATAAGCTTTAAAAACTTTTATAACAAAAACTAATTGATGTATATTTTCAAAGACAAAACTAATTATGTAAAGTTTGAAAGATGACAACACATATATCAGAACCCATAAAAATAGCCAAATTCAATTATATACATAAAAAGATTCTCACTGATTCTGGAAGTCCCTATATCATATCTGTTCATCAATAAAAAGCAACGTCCTCAAGAAATTTGTGAAATATGAACTGAAAGAGAATCAAGAAATTAAAAATAAACTAGTTGTTTTCAAACGACTAAGATAAAGTCACATCATTGTTGGTAAAAAGAAGCAAATAAAAGCTATAGGAAAAAAAAAAAAAAAAACTAAAACAAAAACCAGCAACGTTTTCACCTTTTTAAAACAACTGCAAATCAAGGCAGCCAAGGCCAATTGTGACAAAAATAAGAACAAGTGCAAATTTATTAAAAACATATCACAGAAAATTACAACTAACAATCAAAAAAGTGTTTATTGAATTTTCAAGACTACGTATGTAACATGTGAGTTACAGTTTTCTTTTATGTGTTTCTAGTCTAGGATTACTTTCAAATCTCTTTGGGTCTATCTCAAAAAAAAAAAGACATATCTTAATGATATCTTAATTTCGTAAGTTTTACCAGTAAAAACAAAAAAATGTTTACATCTCCTACAAACCCAATATCTTCTAACAGGTGAATCAAATGTTTATATCTCTTTCAGTCTAAACCGAGAAAGACATGGCAGCTCTTAGTGTGGTCTTCAGAAACAGAATGGTTAACCTCCACTTTAAAATATGTACAAATAATGTAAAAATAAGATGTAAATCTATTTGCTAGACATAGACACAGAAAATTTTCCTGTATTAAATTTGGCCACATTCTAAAAGTTACTCTGCTGAGTCAAAGATACATACAAAAATGGTAGATGATTAAGGTGGCCACAGTTTCTGAATCTAGACTGAATCTGTTCTGATGACAGTCAGTATTTGTGCTTTCACTGTCATTTATTATCAAAGGACTGAGTGTCCCATATGCCTAACATTGCTACTCTTAATTGCTAAATGTAGAGATAGGAACAGAGAGCATATGACTTCCACCATGAGGCTGCTCCCTGCCTTCTTACCACTTTCCAACTTATTTGCATAATAGCCAGAAGATCTTCATAAAATATTACTCAAGTCTTATCACTCTGTTATTTCAAATTTTCCATAGTTTTCCCTTCCAATTACAGGAAAATTCAGGTATTTTCAAGCCTCCCAGCACCCTCCCCCTCACAGTCATCCTCTCTTTCCTATTATTGTCATTCATAATGTTTTGTCCTTTAAGGGTATTGTTCTCAAATATCCAGCTCTATCTACCCCCAAGATCCTATACTAGGACACTCTTTACCCCAACTTCTCATTTGACTCCTATATCCTCCAGCTGAAATGTCACTTTCAGAGATGCCTTCTCTGAAGCCCCATTCTAATCCTGCAGAAAACACAGAGCTGACAAGTGGTGCTTGTCATCCAGTCGGAGGAATAACAGGACCAGTTCTTTATTTTAGAAAAATAAAAGCTTGTAGAACAGACTAAGTAGAGAGGTGGTACAATGGGAGGTGATGGCTATAGGTAGCAAAGTTAAGTAGGAAACAACTACTTGTTAGAGACTACAGGCATGCAAAAGCACTGAAGTCACCTTTAACTTTGCAAAAAGTTCCATCAGGTTATAAGCTCCTCTTTAAGACCTTTATCATTTACCAGTATCTCTAAGACCAGAATTAAGATTGTCCTTTGGTATCCACCAGTGATTGGATCCAGGACCACATCACCCCTGCCAATGACACCAAAAACCGTGGCTGCTCAAGCCCCTTAAATAAAACAGCATGGCTGTGTCGGCCTTCTGCTTTCTCAGACTGTAGAGCCAACAGAGGGCCAACTCTATTACAGAATTTCCACAACATCAGAGAGGTCCACTAAACAGTTAATTTGACATGAGTGAGTGAGAGAAGAGCAGTGAACATTTCCAAGATGCAAGCAATAATCATTCTACCACCCTAATGGCAGGAAGCAAGGAGGAACTAAAGAGGCTCTTGATGAAGGCGAAAAAGCTGGCTTAAAACTCAACATTCAAAGATCATGGCATCTGGCCCCACCACTTCATGGCAAATAGATGGGGAAAAAATGGAAACTGACAGAATTTATTTTCTTGGCCTCCAAAATCACTGCAGACAATGACCGCAGCTATGGTATTAAAAGATGCCTGCCTTGGAAGAAAAGCTATGACCTAGAGAGCATATTCAAAAGCAGAGACATCACTTTGCCAACAAAGGTCCATATAGTCAAAGCTATGGTTTTTCCAGGAGTAATGTATGGATGTGAAAATTGGACCATAAGGAAGGCTGAGCACTGAAGAATTGATGCTTTCAAAATGTGGCGCTGAAGTAGACTCTTGAGAGTCCCTTGGAAAGCAAGGAGACCAAACCAGTCAATTCTAAAGGAAATCAACCCTGAATATTCCATTAGAAGGACTGATGCTGAAGCTGTAGTTCCAAAGAGCCAACTCATTGGAAAAGACCCTGATCCTGGGAAGGACTGAAGGCAGGAGGAGAAGGGCGCAACAGAGGATGAGATGGTTGGATGGCACCATCGACTCAATGGACATGACTTTGAACAAATGCCAGGAGATTGTGAAGGACAGGGAAGCCTGGCATGCTGCAGTCCATAGGGTCGCAGCGGACACCACTGAACAACTGAACAACAAATGACAGAGAAAGAGAATGAGCTTTAAGGTCAATAAGATTGATGCCAAGATAGTTAAATAATATCATATGGCTTCCATTTCCTAAATCTTATAAGATGTCAGGGCAGGACATGGTAAGAAGAGATCAGAGATCAGGCAGGAAACAATTTACAAGTGCTCCTCAAAATTCAATCCTACATGAAGGGAACCCATAACATACCCAATATAAACCAAATATCTCTTCTAATTGTATATAATGATGGCGCTCCTTGCTGTCTGATAAGAGTTTCTATGGAAACGCTCAGAAACAATTTCTTTAGAGCTGCAATGATTACTGACAAAAATGAACAGACTTAGATTAAAACAAGTGGTAGATTCTGTTTTAATCTGATTCCATCCAATTGTATTTTATCATGACTAGCCTTCTTAATCAAGTAACTTCCATGAGTTTATGTCAAAATAAGGGAAAATGATAAGCAACCATGTTTGCTTTTGTAAAATCAGTCTTAAATACCAAACCAGCAGTATTGTTAAACACACATTTTTAGGAAAGATAAAAAATAGAATTTATTGGGCAGCTACTAAATATCAAGTGTTTTTTTAATTAATTTATTTTAATTGGAAGCTAATTACTTTACTTAGCTTAAAGCTCGATATTCAGAAAACTAAGATCATGGCATCTGGTCCCATCACTTCATGCCAAATAGATGGGGAAACGGTGGAAACAGTGGCTGACTTTATTTTTCTGGGCTCCAAAATCACTGCAGATGGTGACTGCAGCCATGAAATTAAAAGACGCTTACTCCTTGGAAGGAAAGTTATGACCAACCTAGATAGCATATTCAAAAGCAGAGACATTACTTTGCCAACAAAGGTCCGTCTAGTCAAGGTTATGGTTTTTTCAGTGGTCATGTATGGATGTGAGAGTTGGACTATAAAGAAGGCTGAGTGCTTAAGAAATGATGCTTTTGAACTGTGGTGTTGGAGAAGACTCTGGGGAGTCCCTTGGACTGCAAAGAGATCCAACCAGTCCATCCTAAAGGAGATCAGTCCTGGGTGTTCACTGGAGGGACTGATGTTGAAGCTGAAACTCCAATACTTTGGCCACCTCATATGAAGAGCTGACTCACTGGAAAAGACCCTGATGCTGGGAAAGATTGAGGGCAGGAGGAGGGGATGACAGAGGATGAGATGGTTGGATGCCATCATCAACTCGATGGACATGGATTTGGGTGGACTCTGGGAGTTGGTGATGGACAGGAAGGCCTGGTGTGCTGCGGTTCATGGGGTCGCAAAGAGTCAGACACGACTGAGCAACTGAACTGAACTGAAGTGAATTACTTTACAATATTGTGATGCTTTTTGCCATACATCAAAATGAATCAGCCACGGGTGTACATGTTTCCACCCAATCTTGAACCCTCTTCTCTCCCCACCCTAACCCTCTGGGTTGTCCCAGAGCACCAGCTTTGAGTGCCCTGCTTCATGCACTTAATCCTCACAATAATCCCTTCAGGTAAGTTTTATGACCCTTATATTTACAGAGAAGGAAACCAAGTCTCAAAGATGTAAAGTAAGTTGCTCAAGATCAAACAAATAGTAAACAGAGCCAGGATTAGATTCAGGAATAGTTGAACACAAAATGTGTATGCTTTCCTTAGGCTCTTAGAAGGTGCCACAACACGTAACAGTTCAGGAACCTAAGGCCAAACAAAAACAAAAAAACAAAACAACAACAAAAAGAAACCCTCATTAAGTAGTTGACTATTATATTAGGCTGAAAATAAGCCTGCTATATAAGTGACCAAAAAGAAGAGAGTGTCAGACACACAAAATTAAAAATTGAGTTCTGCCCAGAATATACAATAAAATTTGACCAGGTATTGATATGCCCTTCAAAATGAAATGAAATTAATCAAAGAGCCCAGAAAGAAGTAAGTAATGAAAAAAACTCAAGTCACATGCTGATAAACTCCTTTAGATGCTGATAAACATACAGAGCCAAGATAGAGATAAACCAATGATTCATTGTAGGGTATGATTTTTTAAATTATCATCTAAGAATAAAACTAAAAATGCTGAGACATTTCTTACCTCATCACAAAATGCCATAACAATTACTACAAATACCTGAACTGTAATGTCAATTACAGTGATTGCTCTAGCCGACCAACTCTGCTAACCTAATATAGAACTGCAGTAGTCAAATGAGAAACGGAAGCAGTCTAAGTTACTGGATGCTACACTCTTTACCTAGTAATTAATTAATTCACTTTGGTTGTGGAATTTGCCTATAAATTCATTGACCTGTATGCTTTGCCCAGAGGTTCTTTAAAGAAAAACCTGGACATCGAGATCCAGTTTTGGATTTTAGCAGTCAAAATAAAGAAAGCATCTTCAAGCACAGCACATACTGACACATTAGCAGTCACAGCACAACTCAAGCAGGCACACACAGAAATGAAGGACACACTAAATTCAATAAAGAGTAGAAATAAAAAGAAACATAGCAGAAACAAATCCAGCAGGAATAAAGAGGGTTGGAATGCATAAAATCATCTAGGTATATTTGAAACTAATTTTCCAAAATGAAGATACTAGCTTTCACTTTTGGCAACAATGAATAGTTTCTAGCCAAAGGTACTAAGGAAAGGCTCAGCTATAAACCCAAGACATGCTTTAAAATGATTGTTAAATGAAATCACACCATTAAACACTCTCCCACAATGATAACGTCCAATGAACTACAATAGCAAAAAAACAAATCATTTCCAACATATATGCAGTATTTCCAAATTAGCAAATAAACTATGCAAACCACTCTATTTAACAGACAAAAGTTTTTAAGTTTTGGTTAGAGAAACCCCAAGTGCCACTATTGAAAGTAATTTTTATGGAATCCATCTTCTAAAATGGTTTATAATGATTAAGTTTGGTATTTTTCTATTTTGTTTCTTGGTGCATTCTATTTCAATTTAATAATATGGTACTAGAAAAACTTCTTGTATATGGCTTTAAACACTGTGTAAGTTGCATAGTTCTTAGGTTTTGAAATTTTCAGGTATACTGATACATAAAAGTATACCTTTAGCATTCTATTTCCCCATAACTATTGAATGACTCTGCCAGTGCTGAAAATCCACCAGCTCTTATTAGGAAAGCCAAGATGAAAAACAGAGCCTGGTGCTTAAAAGAAGGTGCAGTTCAAAGATAGATGTCCTGATGTTCTCCTAGTTCAAAGATCAAATCAGAAATCAATTGGTAATGTTACATATACTATTTTGTCATTTAGCAGATGACAACTAAAGACATGGATCATTTTCCTTCCTTAAAGTATAAGCTTTGTTTTCTTCTATTTGTGATTCTTCTCTAAAGTATTTTCTATCTGTTCTTCAAGAATTTTCCCCTTCATCTTGCCAAAACAGGATTTGAAATACAAATCTAAATAAGTGTGTGTGGGGGGGATGGGCGGGAGAGGAGGGAGGAACCACTTCTACATGGTTATAGTGAAGTCAAAAACAATTTTTCACTGCTAACTGGCTCATCTCACATCTACCTACCTGTTCATAAGTCCTGAGGCTTGAATATTCTGCTTAAGGCACACTAAAGACAAAGCTGTCTCTAGCCAATGGGCTTTACCCAGTGTTCAAGCACAGAACAGGTTTCAAATGGCCCAAGGTGATTCAGTCTTCATTTCAGCTCCATGGCCGCTTAACAAAGTTCTATTTAGGATACATTCAAAGGCCTGGGTTCCTAATGGGAATCAATATGTAGTATTTTCTGACTGTGTAGACCTCTTCCAGATTTTTTTTCAAAACCCAGAACATTCACCTGGGAAACAATTCCCCAGCTTTAATCCAACTTGAAAATGGTCTCTAAGAGCCTGTGCACCAACACCCCCTCCAAGCTAAGGAAGCCATGGGATAGAAGGCAAACCATGGGATAGAAGACAAACCACAAGGCCTTAAAAGGTAATAGTTTCAGGACCTGGGACAACTGCTTCAATTCTGTGGGCTTCTCTTTCCTATGAAAATGCATATAAAAATACCTACTTCACAGGGAGTTAATGAAGAGAAAATAATTGGAACGTTGATCAAAAATTTCTAATTTATAAAATTTATTTTGTTATGCAAGAAGACAAAAATTACTGAAGAAGCATTTTATCTACACAGGTGACAATTAAGGCTCCCAGATACTGAGGAATGGCCCCTGATCAAACAGTGTTAAGGCAGGGGCTCCACTCTGCACTTCCCAGGCCTCTTACAGTACAGACCACATTCAACACACAGTGCAAACTTGAGCTCAACAATAACAGAAATGGGGCTCAGGCTTGGGCCCTCCAAAGAGAAAATAAAACCAAAATGATATAATATGGTGAGAGCAACCTTCAGAGACAAATATATTTAAAATTACTGAGTGACCCTTTCGGGGTCTACACACTTACCAGACCTTAAGAAAGCTGGTGAAGGGACGACTGGATCAGGTGAGCTGGCCATTTCAAATTGTTGACTCTAATCATAAGCGTCGCAGGCTAAACTATAGCAATTTTCAAAACTGTTTAGTGAAGGTTAGAAGCAATCAGCGTTAGATTAATTGAAAGCAGTGTGAGCAGTTATTAACATGATGCAGTGTGCAACAAAGGCAATAATTGAGGTTCATTATAATTTTATTTTCTCCTTTATGACTAGAAAATTTGATTTTCTTTGCTTTGATAAATTACATTTGCTTATATGGATGAGGCAGGAAATATATAATGGCCACTTATTAAACATTACATAAGAGCAGCATCCTCTCTTGAGCAGTGAAGTGATTATGCTACTATGTAACAATGGCTCAGAACTTTGCAGTGGTGTATATATCTGAGTCAGGTTAGTCCAAGCTTCAAACAAAACTCAGTTTATATGCTCCTCTAAAAGTAACAAACAGAATCTGGAGAACTCAATGATTCACTTAAGAAACTTTACAGTCTACACAGTTATAGAAGACTCTGAAACCTCAACTAATTTGGAGGGATCTCCAATGGTATCTTTTACTGCTATGATGTAAACATATAGGAACATCCAACATTTATACAATGTATTCAGCTACTTTGTACATGAAAGTGGATTTAAGTGACCACATTCAATAATAGTTAAATTTGAATTTTTTTTTTCTCAGTAAAGACAGAGAAGTTGGTTTTCAAAGCTGACTGTTAAGACATGCAGTTCAGAGGAAATTAAAACTGGAGAAGAAAATAAACCCTATACGTGTATTAGAGGAAAAGAGAAACGCTGCAAAAATATACGTTGAAGGTAGGGCTCAGTTTCCTGTAAAAAAACTTCAGTTACTCTCTTTGATGGGATATTATCAACCCAATAAAACTTTTTATAGCCCAGACAGACTCATTGCTAGTGGTCAACTAAATAATTCAATACAACACAAAAAATTTGAGATAAGTTATTAGTTTTAAACTTATTAGTTTTTGAAAAATTCTCTCATACTTCAGTGGTAGTTTTGCTATAACCCTAAGTAAATATGTGCAGAACTATTTTTAAGGTTTAAAACAGAATGAAATAAGCAAGAAACACTGAATTTCTCCTGTATGATTTATTAGACACTTCAAAAAAAAAAAAAACAAGCTAAGCACTCTGTTGTTTGCACAACAGACAACTAAGAACTTCATAAATGGGAAAAGCCAAAACATAATGGGGGTGGTATTAGCTGTAAAAAATAACAACAAACTTCTGAATACCAATGCAAATGCAGAGTTAGCTTTCCTAGAGCTGTGTTTTACAGTTATTAGATTATCAACTTTGACCTTAGCTAACTAATTTATATAGTAACAACAATAACTAACAACTAGTAACAACAATCCTTCAAAGGGAAGATTCTTAGTTGAAGATTTGGTCATTCCACCATCTTTCCTGTATACAGGGGCACTTCTTAGCTCGAGATTACATCCAGCCAGCCAGGAATAAGAAGTTTCAATCCTGGCTCTCAGATGAGTTACCAGCCACAAGTGCTAACTTCAAAGTCGTGACTTTGCAATTTGAACAAGTCAGTTCAGGACACTCGAACTGTTATAACTGCCTGCGCAGCGTCTTCTGATCTAGGTGGCATCGGGTTTGGGAGCCACAACTGAGAACTAGGTGTTCTGGGGCCACTTGCCCAAGGGAAGGGGCCCACTTCCTTCTGAGCCTTAACTATGCTCAGCGTGACATCCTTCATTGCCTGAGGCCCCGTCCCCCTCAATTTCTGCCACGAAGGTACCTGGCTAGAGCTCAGAGCTTGTGATGTAAAAAGGAGATACAATATAAGGCAACAAGCAACCGCCGGTTTTCTAGGATCAGACCCTAGTCATAAGAATGAAACGCTCTGACTTTCTTCTGGGAGGATTACAGGCACGAACAGCAGGCTGTCGAATGTGGTCGCCGTCTGATTTCTAAGTAAGAAGACTCCAGACTAAGTCGGCACCACCACCTATTTTTCGAGGAGGAGCACACGCGAAATATAGCTGGGGAAGCAAAACGGAGTAAAGGTGGGGCCACCACCTAATGGGGGAAGACATCAAGAGGAAGTCAGGGACCACCGTCTGCTTTCTAAGGAGAAACTCGCGGGCACAGGTTCATTCTAGGACCCCTATCTGCCTCCCGCCCAAAGCGCTAGAGGGGGAGTACCCCTGTGGTAAGAGGGAAGGGGTGGCATCCCAGCCAGCCAAACCTGAGCGCTTGGTCCGGGCTCTTCGCTCCAAGACCTTCCAGCTCACTTCGGCCATGAGCCCCGCCATCGCGCTCGGGCCGCCGCCTTGGCCACCACCTCCGGGGCCGCCTGTCAGCTCCGCCCGGCCGGCCCCGCCCCCCCGCGCGACACTGTCGGGAGGCGCACCGGCCGGAAGTGAGCTGAGGGCCCGCTTCAACCTAGCTTCGCGGCCTCCCAAGCGTCAGAGGGGCAGCCCTAGGGCAGAGTAAGAGGAGAACCGGCCGCGGTCGTACGGGCGTCGGAGCTGCGCTCTTTCTCTCTCTGCCGGCGGCACGGTGCTTTCCGGCTGCCGTTAAGCGCGGCAGTGGGCCGGCGGGCTGGGGCGGAGGGGCTGCCATGGCGGCGGCGAGCCGGCTGCCGGACTCTTGGGTGCTTCTGGCCCTGCTGCTTGGGAGGCTCGCGCTGCTGGGAGTCGGGCCGGTCCCGGCGCGGGCGCTGCACAACGTCACGGCCGAGCTCTTTGGGGCCGAGGCCTGGGGCACCCTGGCAGCCTTCGGAGACCTCAACTCTGACAAGCAGACGGACCTCTTCGTGCTGCGGGAAAGTCAGTGCTTGCCTGGCCCCTCTCTGTCCGCGTGCCCCTCCCGGTGTTCCCCACGCCCCTTGCCTGGGGGGCCGGTTCTCCTGCTTTTCCCGGCCCTTCTGTGGCAGCCCTATCTTTCTCCCTTTATCTCCAATTTCCTTGACAACCGCCCCCCCCCCCCACCTTTTTTTTTAAACTGTCTTTTCCAAACCCGGATCTTGGCTTCACCACTCCACAGTTTGACCGCACTAGAAACACCCCAATTTTTTTGTTTTGTTTTCTAGAGAAGACCGCGGCCTTCACTCAGGCACCCCGCCCCCTTCATAGAATCTCCTGCCTTCCTGAGTCCTTCCTGATCCCCAGGAGTCTTTCTAGCTTTCTGTACGTTCCTTCTCAAGGCCCCTTCATTCCTATCTGCCTTACTTCCTCCAGTCTCCCTTCCTCTTTGATGAATTGGAAAAGGTGCAACTTGATAATTTCCTCTGGTAAAGAACTTCTCCCTACCTCCTAATTAATCTGATTCACCCTTCACTCCCTTTGTCTGGGTCCCAGCTTTCTTTGAAACTACTTTTCCTTCCCAAGAACTAAACACTCCACAATTAACTCACGTATTTTGCAGGCACCACTAATAAATAAACCCAGTGTCTCTTTAGAAGAGGATTCTCAAACTGCAGCTTTTTCTCCATTCTGAGCTGCCTAGTCTTGTGTGCGGAAGACCTCCTTGCTTTGGCCACCACCCTCCTCTTCCAAATCTCTGCTTTATTTTCCAGCTTAAGGTTCTTGGGAGTTCTTCGCTTTAACCATCACTAAACTATTTTTTGGTAAATCTTGATGCTGACAGTGGGCAGTAGAGGGTCTCAGAATTCTTGAGTACCCAGAAAACAGGTTCTATTTAAGGTCAAGGCTGTGAAAGAAGGAAGTGAAGCACTTATATAAAGCTTGACAGGATCTTGGCCCAGATCTCTTGGAGTCCTTTCTGGGACCCCAGAGCTTCTGGTGGACCTTGGACTTTGGGTATTTCCCCTATTTTTATATGACTCCATTTACTGCAGGAGGGGGGCAGACTGCCTAACCCATAGCTACTCCATCCCAAGTGGAGAGAGACTCTCTCTTTAACTTTAAAGATGACATGTGTTTGGCTAAACAGTTTGAAAAGTGTGTTCCAATGAGTGCTCACTGAACTCCAGAAATGCTTGGCTGGGGGGTGGGGGGTGGATCTATAGGAGCCAGAAGGGACTGGTCTTGGAGGATTCAGGTTTTTTTCTGCTTAAATATGAAATCACACCCTTGTTACTAGTCAAATGCCTACAGTAAGAAGTTACTGTGTTCTTGGTGTGACGCATCTGTGCAGTGAACTAAACAGCCTTATAAGAGGTTGAGTTGTTATGTTTGGATAGGGTATGACTTAACACAGGCATATTCTTTATATGCTTCCTAATTTAAGTCAGTTGATCTGACTCCTAGGAGGAGGCAGGACCAAGTATATTTTCCGTGTTCATCTTTCTAGTTTCTCTGCTGCTTTGAATATTGAATTTGTTGTATACTATTAGGAATCACCTTTCTGTTAGTGTGATAGGACCATCCTCGGTAGGGCAGACAAACTGGAGTAAAATAAAAGTTTTCTTGTTGAAAACAAGGCCCAGAAAGCTTCTTGTAACCACTGATTGGATGTCTTAATGGGAAGCATTTTTCTTTTTTTTTTAATTTAAATTTATTTATTTTAATTAGAGGCTAATTACTTCACAATATTGTATTGGTTTTGCCATACATCAACACGAATCCGCCACGGGTGTACATGTGTTCCCAATCCTGAACCCCCCTCCCACCTCCCTCCCCATACCATCCCTCTGGGTCATCCCAGTGCACCAGCCCCAAGCATCCTGTATCCTGCATGGAACCTGGACTGGCGATTCGTTTCTTAAATGATATTATACATGTTTCAGTGCCATTCTCCCAAATCATCCCCCCCACCTCTCCCACAGAGTCCAAAAGACTGTTCTATACATCTGTGTCTCTAATGTTACATATTTGCCTCTTTTAGGAAATGACTTAATCGTCTTTTTGGCAGACCAGAATGCACCCTATTTTAAACCCAAAGTAAATGTATCATTGAAGTAAGTACAGATGTGTGTGTTTCTGTAAAATTGTCATTGTTGTAATAACATGCAGTAACCAATTGCATTGTTTTTGAAATCAATTTTACTCTAATACGATGTCATGATAGAAAACCACTAGTTATGAGGTATGAAGCAAGTAACTTGTTAGGAAAATTAGTTAACATACAAAAATTTAAAGTTAAAAAATAAATAATTTTGAGTGGATCCAGGTCTGTTCCTACATAAGCACCTTTCAGACCCTTGTGATCTGATATGCTTTCTTAAATGTCTTAGGGATTGTCCCTCATCCTGAGTGTGCCTGTGGGAACAGCCTGCTCACAGGCTCTTCAGGTCAACTTTGCGATCTGAAAGAGTTTGCTATGGGGTCAGTGACTTCTGTTTTAATTTTTTCCTTTATTGACTGGTAGGTGGTGACTGCTAGGGGACTGACTGGTTACTTTTGAGGAAATTCCAATCAAACTGAATTTTTTAAGTTTTCAAATAATAGCCCTGTTTTATATATATACACATATATGACTGGCTTTGCATGAAACACAGTGACTCATTCAAAGTGAGCCAACAGTTTTGAAATTACAAGAAGCAAGGATTGAATTGCTGTCTGGAAGGAGATGAGTCAGTGCAGGCTAAAATGGCAGCTTCTAGAAAGTTATGGAACTTGAGCTTGACCTTAAAATAGGTAAAATTTAGCTGAGGGCTTTCAGTTTTCAGGATACAACATTAACAAGAGATGGCAGTAAAAAACAGTATGTTGTGAAGAAAAGATGAAAAGATTTGCCTGACAGAAGTAGAGGGTACACTTTGGAGAGAGATGGACTAGGAAGATGAGATCAAGTCAGACTAAACCATCATAAATATCAGAATTGACTTCAATCCCATGAAAAATGGAAAATCATTACAGGTTCTTGTCTGAAGGAAAGATGATGAAAACGGTATTTTAAGTTGTCTGATTTACTTGTAAGTCATGTGCAGGATGAATTGGTATGTAGAAAGATCAGATATTACTTCAGAAACTGTTCCAAAAATTTAAGAAGTTCCCATATGGCCTAATGAGTCCTGAAATTCTTTAATATTTAACTTAAATTCAAACATGGAAGATTAGAAGTTAAGGCAGTTTATGGGCTGTTAAAGACTTGGGTTCCACAGAGTGTTTTTTTTTTTTGGTTGTTTTTTTTTAATCCCAATTAACTTCTTTTTTTTTGATTAATGTCATTTTATATACTTACAAATTTAGAAATTCTTGTATTTATTTAGTATACTTTTCAAAAAATAACTGTCCTTCACTGATTTTTCCCCTACTCCTCTGTTCCTCTCTCAAATACAACCACATTTAAAACTTTGAACTGTTTTGGTGTTTATTTCCATGTTTCGGGGCTTTCCTAGTGGCTCAGAAAGTAAAGAATTTGCATTGTTGCACTCCTTCCCAATCTGAACTCTCATGCCCTACGCCTCCTTCAAAGTCACTGTTTGGAGATTTTTCCCTTTGTTATTCTTTGTTTGATCCCTATTTCTTAGATAGTGTACCATTTTGTTCTTTGCTTCTTCATTTACTTCACTGGAGTGTATCCTTCTAGAAGTTTGAAAATGGGTATGTCCTTCCATTTCCAAAACCTTTTTCTATTCACTCTTCAATTGACCTGTAAATCCATTGCTGTTCTTTTTCCTAATCATTCAAATATAGCTTGTTTTATTTTTAATTTTAGAAGCTATTAGGGTGTCTTCTTTATCCCTTTTTTCTGAAATTTCATAGTATGTGTTGGTATAGACTGTTTTTCTTTTATTATTCTGGGCAGTAGGTGGGCCCCTTCAAGTCTGTTATACCTGGGAGATTTTTGAAATGTTCTTATTTCTCTGATTATGTTTTTGTTTTCTCTTTAAGAAATCCTTTCTAGTTGGTTACTGGATTGCCTAACTCCATCCTTTATTTCTTTATTTCATTTGTGTCTGTCATTTTGTGGGTTTCCTCCCACCCAGGAATTCTTAATTTTATCTTGGGCCTTTTATTGGATATTTTTATGTTAGCTGTCACTTGAAGTGCAAGAAGGTTTATTCAGGGGGGAAACACAATCCATAGGCAGACGGTGGGCTGCCTCGGATCCAGGAAAGGCCGTCTGTTATATTTCTTAATCTCCAAGAAGTTTTCTTTGCTCTCTTATTATTCTTTTGTCTTAGCATGCTGTTCTTTTTTTTTTTTTAATGGATATATTTTCTTCTCATGTCCTTAAGTATAGTTTTGAAGCTTTGTTTTGTTCGCTATTATCTGTTTGTTTTTTTCAGATTCTTTATTGCTGTTTGTTTGGCTCTCTTTAATATTCAGTTTTCTTTAAAAGGCAGGTAGCTCTTTATTAAACTTTATTAAGAATAAAGTACTAAAGAACTCATTGGAAACTCTGCATGGTGGGATTTGTCTCTTGCCCTGTGGATATGTTCCTGACTGACGGGCATCCTAGGGATTTGGCAGAGCTGGGATCAAAGGTCCATCTATTCCTTTTGTTGACTTTCCATTAACTCCCTGTTTTTAGCCTTAGACCAATATCTTACCATCTCCTGCAACTTAAATCTCTGACATCTGAAACTTTCCAGAAATAAACTAGTTGATGCCTTGCTGAGAAAGAGGGAAAAGGAACCATCACAGACCTTCAGTTAAATCTCTTTTCAGCCTTATGCTTTATTTTTGTCATCTGGTATTTCTGATGACTCCACATTCTAAGCTTTTCAAAGGTTCTTCAAGGCGAAAAGCTTCTTGAGCCTTTTCTCTAAGCACTTCAAGCTAAAGTGTATGTAAGCTATACAGTTGACCATTGAATGATATGGGTCTGAAACACACAGGTCCACTTATATATATTTTTTTTCCACTAAATCTGTACTGCAATACTATGCTGTTCACAGTTGGTTGAATCTGTGAGCACGGAACCGAGGGTGTGGAGGACCAATTGCAAAGTTATCTGTGGATTTTCAACTGCAGCTGGCCAGTGTCCTTAACCCCACGTATTCTTCAAGGGTCAGCTCTTGTTTCCTTGCGCCCTGTTAAGTCAATTAGCATCTCTCCATCTGCTGTGTCCTTTCATGATCTCTTTGTCTTTGAGGGTTATACTTAAAAAAAAAACAAATTTCATTCTGTATCATTTTAGTGGGTTCTTTGAAAAAAGAGATCAGTGTATATCACAATCTGTTATTTTTTAAAGTTCAAATTCCTATTTTTAGAGCCATAAGTCAATTTTAGGAATAAAACTGGTTAGGATAAGTTCCCATCTAGTCCTTTGTAATGTATTCCTGTCTATTTCAGGGTAGCTTTTGACTGTAAATCATGGATTTATTTGAACAAGTGTTCCTGTCAAGTATGTGCAGCATATGCATGACTGCACATCGTATATACACAGGTGCACAACAGGGCTGTGCACTTACATACAGCTTGCCGCATAGCAGCATGTGCAGTTACAGTGTCATCAGTTTTAAAGACCAGCTATTTTTCAGGGAAAGGTTAAAGTGTTTTCAGAATACTTTGAGGAAACTGGCATTACAAAAAGTATTTTATCGTAATGAGAATCCATTTTAGAGGACAACACAACTGAATTTGAATTCTAGCTATTCCATTTAAGTAGCTCTTTAACTCAGAAAGCAACTTAATTGCTCAGTTTCTTGGTCTATTCAATAAGAAGAACAAGACCTATTTCAGGTAATGGAGATTATCAGATAATAATAGTAGCTGTTAAGCACTTGATATAATGTCTGAGACATAGTAAGTAGCTGCATTAAAATAAAGCTATTATTATATATTTTTTCTAAATCTTATAATTATCAGTATTTTCCTCATTTCACTCTAAGTAAAACCTGTTACAAATTTTTTATATTCATGATGTCATTTAGAAAATAATTATTCATAGACTATTTGAAAACTGTCTTGCTATTTGTTCTTAAGTAGAATTAAATATAAATTGAATTTAAGGCCTAATTTTTGGTTGGGTCACTCAAACATTATGACCACACTCCAGAATGTCTTTTTTAAATTTTTCAAGGTTAATATAAGCCATTCTAGAATATTTTATTATTAAAGATGTAGAACTAGGTATGTATGTCTTGATAGTTTATTGCCAGGTTTGGTCAAAAGGAACATATTTTTCATTATGAATCTTGAAAACCTTTCAGAAATAAAATGATTATTTCAAATCTGCATTGAAATCCAAAATTAAGTAATTTTTAAATATCTTGTATAAAATGACAGTGCTACTTATTGGTGCTTTAACAGTTGATAATTAGCCTCTGTTTGTATAAACACCATTCATGGGTCCTGGTATCTCTGACAGAAGAACTAGGTGAAAGGACTAAGTCAGTGCTTACACATAGAACTGCACTTCCTCTTAATAAATATTTCAGCTTTTTCTCATTTCTTAAGACTCTCTGCATTCATCCTGAATTCTTTCATAGTCCAAGGAAAACTACATATGTAAAGGTTGATAAGCTATTAAAGAAGACAATGAAATTAATCAGTTCTGTAAATTTTTATATTTTGCATTGAAAATATTTTTGCATAGTATAAAAGTGTCCTTTTCTATTATAGCCCTACTGGAATGTTTGTTTATTAAAATGTTTGTTTGTTTGTTTAGTAATTACAGTGCATTGATAACCAGTGTAGTCCCAGGGGATTATGATGGAGATTCACAAATGGATGTCCTTCTGACGTATCTTCCCAAAAATCATGCCAATGGTGAATTAGGAGCTGTTATCTTCTGGGGACAGAATCAAACATTAGGTGAATTTGTTTTAAGTGTCTTTAATATTTGTCACTGGATATTAAAGGAAAAACATGCCTGGTATTCTTAGGTAAATGTAACAAAAATAATGTTCAAAAATTAGTTCAAAAATACAGTTCTTGTGTGTCAGCAATTGTCTCTAAAAATCTTCTTAAAAGTCTGTTTTCTGATTCTCCTTTTTCAACCTAGAAGTGATCTGCAGTCAACTCCAGGGAACAAAATCCATTCTTGTTAGCTTAAGAAAGACAGATTTATTCAAAGGTTTTTATGCTTTACAGAGTTATTGGGTTGGCTGAAGAACACAAAGTTGAACTTTCAGGAACAATTCTCAAAGCCTTTGAAGAAGCTACTGCCCTTTTACCATCAGAAAGCAGTCAGTTGCACAACAAGTGCTCCCTCAGTACTTACAATTCAGTGATCAGACGTTTAAGACAGAAATGGCAGGAACACAGCCTTCACGCCATTCCTGCCTTGCAAAACCTGTAGTGTATCTAATTAGCAGGGCTTACATTTTATTCAGAATCTTAGATGCAAGGATGTCTGAGAAATGCTGTTTTTGGTTTCTGGTCTCCCCAGTACAGGAAAGCACAAAAAGGTTAAAGGTTGAGAGTCTGTCTACCATGCGTGCGTGCTAAGTCGCTTCAGTCATGTCCAACTCTTTGCAACCCTGTGGACTGTAGCTCCCCAGGCTTGTTGTCCATGTGATTCTCCAGGCAAGACAGTCTACCGTATCTTCCCATGAATCTTCAAATCTTATCTGAAAAACCAGTTAATTACACCTGAATGGGCAATTTTTTTCATAGAACCAGATTTCAAGGACTGAGGAGAGGAAAGCATGGACATTTTAGAATCAAGTAGTTTTGCACATATTGGGTTCTTTACAGCAAAGTCTTAATTGACAGTTGCTGTAGTGGTAAACCATATATAAAGAAGACTCATGTAAGAGATTTTCAGAATGAAGACTCAAAAGGAAGTTATTATAATGCTGATATCTTCACTGTAGTATGAAATGAAAGTGGTAGTCTCTCAGTCGTGTCCAACGCTGCGACCCCGTGGACTGCAGCCTGCCAGGCTCCTGTGTCCAGGCAGTTCTCCAGGCAAGAATACTGGACTCCGTTGCCATTCCCTTCTGCAGGGATCTTCCATACCCAGGGATTGAACTTATGTCTCCCATATTGCAGACAGATTCTTTACTATCTAAGCCATCAGGGAAGCCCATAGACTTTCCCAATAGTTTATCTTTAAAAACTCAATGTCCACTTAAGTTATAGTGTCTCATTAGTGATTAATGGTGAAAGTTGGAATTAGTTAGAGATGAATCTTGGAAAAAGTAAAAGATTATTTTCGTCCCTGAGTGCAGATATAAAAAAGAATATAAAATGCCTGTTCATTTATGTATTTTCTTTTCTTTTACAGATCCTAGCAATATGACCATACTCAATAGGACTTTCCAAGATGAACCACTAATTATGGAGTAAGTATGTGCTTGCTTCCCTTTAGGTGATTTTAAAGTTAGAAACATAAAATCTTTCACGTAGGAAACTACTTTGCTCATTCGTATTGGCTCTGTGTTCATTCTCCCTTTAAAGCTGATAGGGGCCTGCCCTCTTAATTACATGATATTTACTTGCCATGATGGAAGAAAGAGAAAAATGAAATTCATTATTTTGGAAAAAGAAAGAGATTTGTCTTTTTGGTAATAGCTTTGAATGTGTCCATGATGGATCTTTATTGATCCTAGCCATGTCATTATTCAGAGAACTAAGATAACTGTTTTTGAATAAAACTGTTAGTGGTTGATTGGCAGATATGAAGGGTAGAGGATTTCCTCTAGTGACTTAGAACTATTTCTATATTAAGGAAAAACTTTGTCCTTTTTTACAGCTCTTGCTTAGTATTATCATTTATCTCCTTGAAATAGACTCCTGTACCAACATAAGGTTAATTCAAATAGCTGTTAGGATTCTGATAATGATATAGATACTGTCTTGGGGACTAAACAATGTACAGCCACGTTCTTGCTTCCAGTGCTGCCTTTTGTACAGGTTTTAAAATCATAGTTGTACATCAATAGGTCAGTGACTATTAGAAGTTTGAACTTTAATCCATGGATTAATCTTTGAAAGGTTCTCAGCTTGATTTATTTTATAATTAGGTGTTTTTCCATTGTTGTTAAAATATTCAATGGCTAGTATAAATTTTTACACCATCTTAGGGATTACTTTTGTGGGTTATTTCCCCTAAGCCCATCTGACTAAATAAGGAGGAGGGTCATGATTCTGAAATTAGTCTCCTTGTTACTCAGAGATAGGCTAGACTATGCAGAGGCTACAGACAACACCAAAATCTCACAACAGAAGTTTATTTCTTGCTCATACTGCATGTCCATTGTGTGTCACTGATAGTCTGTGCTCTTTTGCTAGCACTCAAGAGTGTCTTACAGGCCCTGTCATCTGTGGAGCTGGGCCATCTGAAACACGTTCTTAGTGCCGAGGTGGCTAGAGGGTCCACTAACAAAAGTTAAACTCGTCACTTCTGACATTCAATTGACTAGGCAACAGATACTGTTGTATGTTTACCACACCTACGCAAAGTTTTTCTTCTAATTAAATTGGAAGTGAGAATTTAATAGAATAGCTGCTTAATGTTTTTAATGTTTTCTTTTCAGCTTCAATGGTGACTTAATTCCTGATATATTTGGTATCACAAATGAATCCAGCCAGCCACAGATACTATTAGGAAAGTGAGTAAATATGATTATAACCATGTAATTAATTGTACATGTTGGTGATAGAGGGACTGTGTGTCTGTATGAACTGATTGCTTTTACCATTGGGGAAGAAACCCTATCTTATTGGAGACCTTAATTTTTAAAAGGACATTTGGTCAACATATAAATTTCCTCAAACAGTATGGATTTGATCTGTCACTGGTTTCTGTGTAGAGCCAGTTTAATCATTTTATCCCTCTGGAAATTAGAGATATGAACTTTGCAAGTCCCCATTTAAATATTGGTTCATTAGATGTTCTTAGAAATGGAAAGATTTAATCTGAATACTATGGATAGCTGCCATCTTGATTGATTTTCCACCTTACTCATGTTAACTCCCATATGTTTACTGATAAGCCTTGTTCCTTCTGTGTTCAAAGAACTATTAATAATTGCCTGAAAATGTAAACATTTCTCTCTAAGCTCTGGAAACTTTTCCATGTATACTCTATCCTTGACCAGTATGTGTGCTTGTGTATATCCAAGAATGCCACTCTTAGGGAAAACTGCCTGTTATCTTGTGATTTGAAGAGTTCCATTATAGTTCCTCTGGATTTGAATAGCACTGTCCTCCTAACACAAGAATTGATGATAGCAAGATACTTTTCATGAGATACCTTCAACTTGGTTAATGTTTTCTATATTTGATGAAGTACACATTTTAAGAGTACAGAATACTTTTTTTTTTTCCCACTTTCCAGCAAGTGCAGGGAACCATCTTTATCAATTTGTCTTCCTAGGTACTATAAATCTAATGAATTTTCCTTCTGTGTTTTGGAGAAGTAATGTATTTTTATGATTAGTTTTCAAAATGAGATTCACAGGCACAAAGATGAGTAAATTGTGGAAATTTGAGCTATTCTGAGACGAAACGATCACATTTTCTGTCCCTTTTCTTTTAAAGTTCTCAGTAAAGAATAAAGAATATGTGTTTTTATGCTAGTCATAGTGACCTTTTAAAGACTTACTGTGACTCTTGAATGAGAAACCCGTTTTTCTCCTCAAACTTTGAAAACTGTCTGGAAGAGCACACTGCTCAAGAGAGCAACCGAATGTGGCTCTTGCTTTGCCTCTGCAGCCGTGCCTGAGAGGCACTGAGTGTGCATGTGGCGTGGGAGCCACAGGCCATTCCCTGCCTGTTTACCTTCGGTAGGCGTGTGATGGAAAATGTGGTGGTGATTTCTGGTCTGGTGTATTTTATGGCAATCAGTTATTTTATGACAGTCTCCATTTTAGTGACAGAAATACTTGGAATATCTTTAATATGATATGGCTTGACCTTATGAAATTTAAACTTATGAAACAGTTATTGTAGATAATTGAAAAATAACAACTGCCTAGAGAAAAATAACTACCTGGATATTATGTGATAATGTCAGAAATTATTTATTTGTTCTGAATTCTACATAGTGTTTTTGTCCTCTGATGCTTCTTTAAAAACTTATTCTGCCTGAACATATATTCACTTTTACTCTTTTACACATTATACTCTGATATACTACAGTATACTGGAGTAGTACTCTGCTGTTTCAAGATATTTATCATTTAAACTTCAGTTACAGATTAAACAATAGTGGCTAACCCTATTATAGGTAACAAGTTTGTGTCCAAGATTTGTCCTGATACGACCTTTTAAAATGAAGTTATGTAAATTGGCAGCAAAGAATTTCTGTCAAGAGCATTGTTAGGATGACTATAGCTAGCATTATCATGATTTAGACCAAAGAAAGCTGAAGATTTCTGTATTGGGGCAAGCATTAATATGTTACTAAAATAAGATACATGTATTTAGTCATATCCATTTTATAATTTATAGACATATGATTAGGTGCATAAGTTAAAAAGCCATTGGTATTAACATTTTGGACTATTTGTGTGACTTCAGTTTGGCAGTGCACTCCTATCTATCAAGAAACCTAATCTACCTTTTGCAGCTTAAATATTGTGCTTATTTATGCCTGACCCCAAGATTATCTTAATCAAATTTGACTCGAACCTAAACTTCTGGAAAATTTTGCAGTGATCTTTGAATAGAGCGCTAAGTATTCCCATGGGATTGTGCTGAAACGCCCACGGCGTAAGTGGCCCAGTATAGGCATGGAACATGGAAGAAGGAGACTGCCCACGGATAAAACTAACGTGATCTGGACCAAGCATGCAGGTGGTCAGTCTAAGCCAGCAACAGAGATAGGTAGAAGAATCCCTTTAACTTGGTACAGTGGGGTTATCTGGTAAGGACAGAAATGGTGCTAAATCTCCTATGTTAAATGTGCAAAGGTGAGGCTTCAGTTTGCCCCTCCACCTCACTTCATAATGACTTGAAATAATGTAATAATGTACCACATTATTTAGAAATAACACCTAGCTATTAAGTGTTAGAGCAGCTTTTGCAATGATGTGAGGTTATCGTTATTGAGCATTTTCTGTAAAAGGGTATTTGAAACTGATGTTGCATAAGCGTTCAGAATGTTGTTTTTAGTACTGACGTGAAAACACTTGAACCTGTGATTTTAATCAAAGCCAAATGTAATGTTGGTCTGTTCAGATTTTCTATGATTCATATACAGAATTCAAACACATAACTGGGTCAGGCCCAAGGTGTACACCTGGGAATATTAATGTAGGTATGTGACAGACTTTTGCCATACTCTTTACTTCACAAGCATCTGCTTGAATATTTTGAATGAAATATTAATGGCACTGGAAGCAGCCATTTCTAACTTAGTTATGTGGGTGGATATTTTTCCTCCATTAGCAGAAAAAACTATCTTCTATTTAAATATAGGTATTTAATCTCAATTCAGAAATCCCTTTTTTGTATGTAACCGTGTAATCTTCTCACATTATAATCAATGACTGATTTATTAAATCACCATTCATTTTTACTGCTGATTTTGTTTGCTTGCTGGAGCATTACAGAAAATACTGCCAATATTTATCTTAATGAAATAATATATTTTTCATGTAAATCTATTATTTAGAAAAAAATATGAAAATTAAGAGATTTATAACACAAAAGGAAACCAAGTAAAAGCTCTCAAGAGAGCTTTTAACTTTATTATCAGCATCAATACTCATAATCCTAACAGAAAAGCTAGCTCTGATATGATTCATATTTTCTTAGAATTCCCCTACCAGCCCCTTCTCTTTCTCACCTTATACACCGTTTGTATTTTGAACATCGTTGTTTAAAGAAACCTATTAGGACTTGAGAAATAAGTTTTTTATTGGTATTTGCATAGAAACAGAGCATCGGTTTTCTAACTTTTCTCTTTTCCTAAAGAAACTTTGCTATTGGAGATGAATTCACTAATTCTCTCTTTTCTCTTCTAGACCTTTTTTTTTTTTTCTTTCCTCTCAAAACTAAGCCACAGAAATAGTGAAGAGCTTTAGCCTGATGCCTTTGAATTGTACATGCTGTCATTATTTCCAGTGACATGTTACTGAAGGATCCATAATTTTATTTCCTGGAGTCCTATCAGAAGCTTTGGGGAGTCAGTTAAATGACCCCTGATTCCCTGGTGATTTATCATACTGCTTTATTTTATGTTCTGGTTGGCAGTGTTGTGTGTTAAGTGAACTTTTGATTTCTTCTAAGTGAATTTAAGATGTTAGTCTTAAGATTTACTCACTGTTTTTAGTTAAATATTATGTTTTTTAGATGTGTTTCCTTTGTAGTAATCTTTCAGAAAAAGAGCTTCTTTTGAGTTTCTGTGTGAGTAAATTCAACAATAATAGTTCATGAATATTGATGAATTTAAAAGTGTTTTGAATTCAACATATTTCTATTAACATATATCAAAAAATATGTTTCCTTCTTTGAGATGAAAGCATTTTCTTTTACTTATTACTTGTTGCATATGTAACGAGCATAGTTAGAGCAGCTTATGTATAGAGCAAATTTTGAGTAAGCTTGGTATATATTATCATTTCAAATTTAGGTTAAAGTGAATCAAAATAATTTGTAATTCCTGAAACTGCAGGTTAAGTCCTCTTTCATTAGCATCCTGTTGCATGATTTAAGTATGCATATGCTGTTGAGAATGCCCTACAGGTACTTGGTTTTTAACAGTCTGGAGGCCTAGGCTCTGAGCTTCATGCAGTTCCCTGAGTTCCATAGTACTCCTGAGTAGAGATGGGAGCCTGTGGTTCTCCTCAGACTTCGAACTTTTCCGTTTCCCTGACCTAGGATTTCTCTCAGGTATAATATTACCCTATGGACGTAGGAACTTTTGGGCAAAGTAAGGATATGGCTCAAAGAAATCTCCACGTTCTCTTTTACGAATGTAAGATGCTGTTTCTTAGAGGTCCTAAAGATTTATCTGGTCCGTCCCACACCTTTGATTCTAATAGAGGTCCAAGAGTAAATGAATAACCCATCAATTATTTACCAGAGTAATTCTGTTCTCCAGAGATGCTGCTTTTCCCACTCTTCTCTCATGTATCCAACTGTGCACCACGCCCCTCCTGAGGAGGCGTACTTCAGGTTGTACAACTTACTGTGCTCTGTAAGGCTTGGGGTTGGATGGGGAGCAATGAGAAGAAAGAAAATCTCAAACAAGCCTATTTGTATTTTTAAATAACTACTTAGTAACTCTGGAGTTGGCAGTTTGCATGAACTGTCTCATGTTTTTCTCACAACAGATAGCTATGTAGCTCAAGGAGCCAGGTAATTCAAAGGATAAGTGACCATCGCAATATATAAATAAATGGCAGATTTGGCATTTGAATCTTGGTCTTCCAAGATTGTGCTCTTGGTCTTCCAAGTTTGTATTCTTGCCTTCAGTTATGTACAGCCATTACCATTGTTCTCATTACAGGGGGCCTTGGTGGTGCTCCAGCATGGTTAGCTTAGAATTCCTCGTAGCATAGTGGTTGTTTTCCAAGAAGGAGCAATACAAGCGGTGTAGACAGAAGCTGGAGATCTCTTTAAGGTCCAGTCCTAGCAGTAAAACAGCATCACTGCTGCATTCTAATCAAAGAACTAGCTAATATTCTAGGGAATTTGAGGATTATGGACTCTACCTGTTGATGTGAGCATGTCTTAATTGAAATGTACAAGAGTATGTGGGATAGGAAATACTCTGGCCATCTTTGGAAACACAGTATAGTGGGCTGTGTTTATTTACTTTTATGATAAGTGAAGACTTACAAAGGAACTTGCAAACACAGATCATTTAAGCAGTTAGATCCTCAGGTTTCATAGGCACTCCTACCTAAAATTGATGAGCCTGAGTATGTACCCATTATCACAATAACTTTCTTCTTTTTCATATAAGAATGCCATATTCCTTGAGGCTTCCCTAGTGACTCAGCAGTAGAGAAACCACCTACAATGCAGGAACCTCAGGAGACATGGGTTTGATCTCTGGGTTGGGAAGATCCCATGGAGGAGGGCATGGCAACCCACTCCAATATTCTTGCTTGGAGAATCCCATGGTAAGAGGAGCCTGGCTGACTATGGTCCATAGGGTCACAAAGAGTCAGACACGACTGAAATGACTTAGCACACCATACTCCTTACCCTTCCTAAATCTCACAAATGGTACATTTCCAGGGGGGTAAAAACCCATAGAGCACCAAATACAGATACGGTAAACTAATAGAATCTCCAGATTTTCCTCTTTCATAATACCTTCAGATGAAGCTTAGTAGCAAAAAGAGCACTTTGATCCACATTTAAGATGTTCTAAACTCAGGCGTGCTAGAGAAGGGTTGTGGGAGTATGACAGCTTTTGTAAAAAACTTGGCCTCCTCCATTCCCTTACTACTGTCAAAGAATCTAATAATTACTGAGAGGGGTCCTGGGAGAGCATAGCAAAGAGTAGCCATGCTGCTGCTGCTGCTAAGTCACTTCAGTTGTGTCCGACTCTGTGTGACCCCAATAGACGGCAGCCCACCAGGCTCCCTGTCCCTGGGATTCTCCAGGCAAGAACACTGGAGTGGGTTGCCATTTGCTTCTCCAGTGCATGAAAGTGAAAAGTGAAAGTGAAGTCGCTTAGTCGTGTCCGACTCTTAGCGACCCCATGGACTGCAGCCTTCCAGGCTTCTCAGTCCATGGGATTTTCCAGGCACGAGTACTAGAGTGGGGTGCCATTGCCTTCTCTGAGAGTATCCATAAGAAACGCCAATTTCAGTAGAGCCAACCTTTTAGCTATTCTTAGTACTTTATCCCTAAGACACATAATTAAATGGAAAAAAGGTACTTTTCATGCCAATGTAGTTTTGGATCATGACCATGACTGTTTCAGGTGTGACTGGAATGTTCTCAAGGACCACTAAACCTATGGATAAAACTTTTACATAATTTATTTCACTTTTGGTACCCATTTGTTGTAACATAGTAGCTAAAATCTATTTTATCAAATCATATCAAGAAAATTCCATTTAAAGTCAGATATCTTATTTTGTCTTATGAAACGTTTATTCTTTTCTTTCTCGTATTGATAGAAAATAAGCTTACATGTTGGTTCCACGAGTGAAATAATTTTTGGTAGTGTATACCTTTTTCCCTTATTAAACTCATGGGGGAAATGTGGTATGTCTAAAGAAATAAGAAATAAATGGTATTATTTCTCATTTTTATGATTCAGTTCAGTTGCTCAGTCGTGTCTGACTCTTTGTAACCCCATGAATCGCAGCACACCAGGACTCCCTGTCCATCACCAACTCCCAGAGTTCACTCAAACTCATGTCCATTGAGTCGGTGATCCCACCCAGCCATCTCATCCTCTGTCGTCCCCTTTCCCTCCTGCCCCCAATCCCTCCCAGCATCAGGGTCTTTTCCAATGAGTCAACTCTTCGCATGAGGTGGCCAAAGTACTGGAGTTTCAGCTTTAGCATCATTCCTTCCAAAGAACACCCAGGACTGATCTCCTTTAGAAAGGACGGATTACTTTTATTTAATTACTCCAAAAAGCCAGATTCCAGAGTTCAGTATTCACATACATTTAATCAACTAATACATTTTTATCATACTACTATATTATAAATTATTTTAGCTGTACTTCACATTGCATTGCTTTAAGTTCATTAAAGATAAAAAACATGTTACTTTACTATCTTATAACCTGTTATGAAAGTTGTTAAATCAATTTTATCAAAATTACCTTGTTTTAATCTTGACTGCTTTTAGTAATCTTTCCTATAATATATGTGTACTTTTCTCAGCAGTTTTTACATTATTCCTTGAAACACGTGTTAACATATTTATTTTAATTGAAAAAAAGAGATCAAACTCTTAACACAAAATAACCTTCATTTGGAGGTTGTTTTGACAGTGAGGACTGGATTTGTTGGTTGTATCTTACGGCAAGCATTTTCCATAAGTTGAATAAGGTAAATTAGCAGCTCTAATTTTTTTTTTACTTTTCTTATGGAAAAATTTAAACATATTGAAAGGTGGAGCATATGGACAGTGAATTTGCAAGTAATATACCAACTAAACTCAGCAATTCTTGCCCAGTCTTATTTCCGTCACAACTTTTCCTTCATTCCCCTCTCTCACTCCCTCCCCTGACATTTTTTAATCTATAAATATTTATGTATATACCCCTAAAAAATAAAGGTGTTTAAAAAAATACATAATCACAATGTATTTATCATACCTAAAAAAACTAAGTTTAATTTAATATTAAATTTCCAGGGAGGTTGTAATGAACACAGATGAACAAGATTTCTTAATATCTGTATCCAATAAAGATGAAAAAAATATAGACTTTATGCTGAATATAGACTTTATAGTCTTTATAGACTTTATACTGTCTATAAAATATAGACTTTCTACTGTCTCATTTTAGCAATGTCATGCTATTTAAAGATAAGTAAAATTCTGAAAGAGATGGGAGTACCAGACCACCTGACCTGCCTCTTGAGAAACCTATATGCAGGTCAGGAAGCAACAGTTAGAACTGGACATGGAACAACAGACTGGTTCCAAATAGGAAAACGAGTATGTCTAGGCTGTATATTGTCACCCTGCTTATTTAATTTACATGCAGAGTACATCATGGAAAACGCCGGGCTGGAAGAAGCACAAGCTGGAATCAAGATTGCTGGGAGAAATATCAATAACCTCAGATATGCAGATGACACCACCCTTATGGCAGAAAGTGAAGAGGAACTAAAAAGCCTTTTGGTGAAAGTGAAAGAGGAGAGTGAAAAAGTTGGCTTAAAGCTCAACATTCAGAAAACGAAGATCATGGCATCTGGTCCCATCACTTCATGGCAAATAGATGGGGAAACAGTGTCAGACTTTATTTTTTGGAGCTCCAAAATCACTGCAGTTGGTGATTGCAGCCATGAAATTAAAGACACTTACTCCTTGGAAGGAAAGTTGTGACCAACCTAGACAGCATATTAAAAAGCAGAGACATTACTTTGCCAACAAAGGTCCATCTAGTCAAGGCTATGGTTTTTCTAATGGTCAGGTATGGCTGTGAGAGTTGGACTGTGAAGAAAGCTGAGAGCCAAAGAATTGATGCTTTTGAACTGTGGTGTTGGAGAAGACTCTTGAGAGTCCCTTGAACTGCAAGGAGATCCAACCGGTCCATCCTAAAGGAGACCATCCTAAAGGACACCTTGGCCACCTGATGCGAAGATCTGACTCATTGGAAAAGACCCTGATGCTGGGAGGGATTGGGGGCAGGAGGAGAAGGGGACGACAGAGGATGAGATGGCTGCGTGGCATCACCGACTTGATGCACATAAGTTTGGGTGAACTCCGGGAGTTAGTGATGGACAGGGAGGCTTGGCATGCTGAGGTTCATGGAGTCACAAAGAGTCAGACAGGACTGAGCAACTGAAGTGAACTGAAACTAATATTTTAAAACTCCATTCATCTCTTCAAAAAATGGATTTCCAGTAAAGTTTTACCTTTAAGAAGCTATCAAAGCATGTGCATTTTCATCAGTTGTACAGTAGTACTTAAAATAACCTCAAGGAGAATTTTTTTTAAACACCTGGATACATGAAGCCAATTTAAATACCAATTTGAAGACGTACATTTCTTGGAGAGACATGATAGAGTGATCACTGAGAACACCAGATATAAAAACATTTTTACATTATCATAAAATTTTGTAAGAAAATTTAAAGTACAAGCTCAGGGATAAAAGGAAGAGGAGTTTTTTTATGTGGTTTATGGGGTATGTGTGGATGATGGTGGGTAGCAGTCAGTATGGTATCTATATTCCATATTCCACTGAATACATTTTTAAGGATAATCATTTTTATTTTTTTATTGAAGTTTAATTGCTATACAGTATTGTATAGGTTACACATGTACAATATAGTGATTCGCAATTTTAAGTGTTATATGCCGTTTATTGTTATTATAAAGTATTGGCTCTGTTCCCTGTGTTGTATAATATATCTTCGCTTTATACTTAATAGTTTGTATCTCTTACTCCCCTGCCACTGTATTTCCCTCCTCCTTTCCGCTCCCAACTGGTAACCACTAGTTTGTTCTCTGTTATATTTGTGAGCCAACCTCCTTGTTTTTTATTGTATTCACTAGTTTCTTGTATTTTTTAGATGCCATATACTAGTGATATCTTAACATTGTTTATCTTTTCTAACACATTTTACTGGGCATAATGTTCTCTTAAGTTTCGCCTTTTATAGATAAATAGGTATTCCATTGTGAGTATATGTGGTTATGTGTGTATACCTCTCTCACACACACAAGCACACATAACATAGATCATATCTTTATCTGTTCATCTGTTAGACACTTGGGTTGCTTGCATGTCTTGGCTTTTGTAAGTAATGCTGTTATGAACATGTATCTTTTTGAATTAGTGTTTTTATTTTTTTAATATATATATATCTAGGGGTGGAATTACTGGATTATATGGTAGCTCTATTTTTATTTCTTTATAATTTTTTAAATTTAATTTGTTTATTTTAGTTGAAGGCTAATTATTTTACAATATTGTAGTGGTTTTTGCCATACATTGATATGAATCAGCCATGGGTTTACATGTGTTCCCCATCCTGATCCCCATCCCTCAGGGTCATCCCAGTGCACCAGCCCTGAGCACCCTGTGTCATGCATCAAATCTGGACTGGCGCTCTATTTCATATATGATAATACACAAGTTAATAAATTTTATGTACGTGTTTATTTATTTTTGGCTGTGCGGGCTTTTCTCTAGGTGTAGTGAACGGGGCTGCTCTCTAGTTGTGGTGTGTGGGCTTCCCTGCAGCAGTCTCTCTTGTGGAGCACAGGCTCTAGGTGCTCGGGCTTCAGTAGTTGTGGCTCTTGGGCTCTAGAGCACAGGCTCAGTAGCTGGGGCACAGGGGCCCAGCTGCTCCATGACACGTGGAATCTTTGCAGATCAGGGATCAAACCCATGTCTTCTGCATTGGCAGGCAGGTTTTTCACCACTGAGCCACCAGGGAGGCCCAGCTCTGTTTTTAATATTTGAGAAACCTCCATACTGTTTTTCACAGTGGCTATACCAATTTACATTTCTACCAACAGTGTGCTAGGCTTCCCTTTTCTGCACATCCTCACCAACATTTGTTATTTGTTTTCTTGTTGATGATAACTATTCTGACAGGCGTGAGGTGATGTCTCATTATAGTTTTGATTTACATTTCTCTGATAATTAGCAATTTTGAGCATCTTTTCATGTGCCTTTTGTCCATCTGCATTTTCTCTTTGGAAAAATGTCTATTCAGTACTTCTATCGCAGTCAGACACGACTGAGACACTTTTACTTTTTTTTTTGCCTTTGATTAATTGACTGTCAGTACGTAGTTTTATTTCGGGGCTGTTTTGTACCATTAGATATGGTTTTAGAAAAGGCAGAGGAACCAGAAATCAAATTACCAACATCCGCTGGATCATGGAAAAAGCAAGAGAGTTCCAGAAAAACATCTGTTTCTGCTTTATTGACTCTGCCAAAGCCTTTGACTGTGTGGATCACAATAAACTGTGGAAAATTCTGAGAGAGATGGGAATACCAGACCACTTGACCTGCCTCTTGAGAAATCTGTATGCAGGTCAGGAAGCAACAGTTAGAACTGGACATGGAACAACAGACTGGTTCCAAATAGGAAAGGGAGTACGTAAAGGCTGTATATTATCACCCTACTTATTTAACTCATGAGAAATGCTGGACTGGAAGAAACACAAGCTGGAATCAAGATTGCCGGGAGAAATATCAATAACCTCAGATATGCAGATGACACCACCCTTATGGCAGAAAGTGAAGAGGAACTAAAAAGCCTCTTGATGAAAGTGAAAGAGGAGAGTGAAAAAGTTGGCTTAAAGCTCAACATTCAGAAAACGAAGATCATGGCATCTGGTCCCATCACTTCATGGGAAATAGATGGGGAAACAGTGTCAGACTTTATTTTTTGGAGCTCCAAAATCACTGCAGATGGTGACTGCAGGCATGAAATTAAAAGACGTTACTCCTTGGAAGGAAAGTTATGACCAACCTAAATAGCATATTGAAAAGCAGAGACATTACTTTGCCAACAAAGGTCCATCTAGTCAAGGCTATGGTTTTTCCTGTAGTCATGTATGGATGTGAGAGTTGTGCTGTGAAGAAAGCTGATGGCAAAGAATTGATGCTTTTGAACTGTGGTGTTGGAGAAGACTCTTGAGAGTCCCTTGGACTGCAAGGAGATCCAACCAGTCCATTCTGAAGGAGATCAGCCCTGGGATTTCTTTGGAGGGAATGATTCTGAAGCTGAAACTCCAGTACTTTGGCCACCTCATGCAAAGAGTTGACTCATTGGGAAAGACTCTTGATGCTGGGAGGGATTGGGGGCAGGAGGAGAAGGGGACGGCAAAGGATGAGATGGCTGGATGGCATCACTGACTCGATGGACGTGAGTCTGAGTCAACTCCCGGAGTTTCATGATGGACAGGGAGGCCTAGCGTGCTGCGATTCATGGGGTTGCGAAGAGTCGGATACGACTGAGCGACTGAACTGAACTGATAATCATTTTATTTTAAAAATATCAATAATTCTAACAGATTCAAGTATTTACATATTTTATAGCTATTTGTGGTTCAGATATTCAGTCTTGTCTGATTCTTTGCAACCCCTTGTATTATAGTTTGCCAGGGTTCTCTAAACATGGGATTCTCTCAGCAAGAATACTGGAATAGAGTGCCATTCCTCCTCCAGGGAATCTTCCCGAACCAGGGATCAAACCCACGTCTCTTATGTCTCTTGACCTGGGAATATATTTAAGACAATGAAAATATTTACATTGCTTTCTTAGAAATGAGCTTAAATATATTAAGGGATATATCTGTGTTTAGTTGCTCAGTCGTTCCTGTACGAGTCTTTGCGACCCTTTGGATGGTAGAATGCCAGGCTCCTCTGTCCATGAAATTTCCCAGGCAAGAATCCTGGAGCAGCTTGCCATTTCCTCCTCCAGGGGACCTTCCCGATCGAGGGATCGAAGCTCCATCTCCTGTGTCTCTTGCATTGCAGGCAGCTCTTTACCTGCTGAGCCATCAGGTTTTTCCAAATTCTTTTAGAATCTGTTTGAGCAAAAATGTTTTAAAACAGGTGGACTAGGCAGCTTAGAGAAGTGTACTAGACCCATACTGACAGTAGAGCCATCTCCTAGTAACTGCTTTTACCCGAGTATCATAAAACGACTCAGTATAACCTGATCGTTGAAAAGTGGGTGGAAAAAAAAAAAAGAAAAGTGGGTGGATTAGCAGTCATTTCTAAGAGTTGTTACTATAGGCAACTAAAAGCTACAGTTGACATTAATTACATTTAAATTCATTTTTTGACAAATGCTATTCTTTGAAATTGAGGGTGATGATGCCCAGAAATTAACACTTTGACATAATTATGTTTCCTGTGTGGCGATGGCAGGGAGGAGGGTGGGGGACAAATAACTGAAATTTTCTACACAGGTTGAGACATCTTAACAGATAGATTAATCTTGGCCCTCAGAACTGCCCACTTTTTCATCTCTGCTGTTTTTTTCTTTTGTCATCAGAGCAGTTTGCATCTGTGACCTTGCCCTTCAAATGGAGTTGAGGAAATTACAGTTTATTTGGGTATAGTTGCTTTAAAAATATGGTGTCTGCTTTTTTGTTGTTGTTGCTGTTGTTTTTACTATGCTGGGTTTCTGTTGCTGTGCAGGTTTTTTCTAGTTGCTGCCAGCAGGGGCTGTTCTCTAGGTGCAGTACATGGGCTGCTTATTGTGGCAGCTTGGCTTTTTGTGGAGCCTGGGCTCTAGGGCACATGGGCTTTGAAAGTTGTGGCATGTGGGCTCAGTAGTTGTGGTTCCTGGGCTCTAGACACAGGCCCAAGCAGCATGTGGAATCTTCCCAAAGTGTTGAACCTGTGTTTCCTGCTTTAGCAGGTGGATTCTTTTCCACCGAGCCACCCGGGAAGTTTCCTTGTATCTCTCTCTTAGTGAAAAACTATGTTGTGTACAAAAAGCAGCATTAAAGGCAAGAGGAGAAATGAATTTTATTTTCAGCTACTTAAATTTTTAAAAAATTTAATTCTGTTAAACAACTGCAGATACAGTTTTCAGTAATCTTAAAATGTACCACAAAAGAAACAGAAGCTCTTTCTCTCTCCCCACACTTAGGTTTGATAAGTCATCAGAATGGTAAATAGACACTATTTGTAAAATAGACACTTATAGATAAAATAAACTATAAGGACCTGCTAACTGCCTTTTAAGAGATATTAATGTAAAAAGTATAAAATTTAAAATACTGTCAGGAACTTTAATATTGATTTGAAATGTTCAAGATAGCAATATTACAGTTGATGTTTGAGTAGGGGTTGCAAACTCAAATGTCTGATGGGACCCAGAAGGAAAGCAAAGTGAGTGAACAGTTTGGAAAGGCTGGACCTTGACCTGCCTCCAGGCACTCGCTATGTCTGAAAAGGACCAGTTGGTTGCCAGACTTTAAATTTCAAAAGAAGCTGGAAACCTTAATTTTTATTTGAAATGTGATTTTTAATTTGTTATACTTCTGAATTCAAACTTTTTAAAATAATGTGTAGGTCAAATAAAATATATCTTTAATCTGCATTTGGCCCATAGTCTGCCATTTTATACTGTTTGCTGTATCATTACTCTACATTCTTCATTTGAAATGTATGTTTTGTTAAATAGCTCCTAGGAGAAAATGTCAAAAATTAGTAATTGAGGTTTTCCAAAATTCTAGGTATAACTTATTTCAAAGCAAACCTATGAAAAATTCTGTGATAAATTAAATCAATAACTGTTTGTGTTTTAATTAAAAACAGCCACATGATTAGCCTCATAGAGCTCATCTGTGTAAAAGTTGTGTTTTGTTAATTTCCTTTTGGCCTATATTTACAAGCTTGTTGGGAACCTGAGAAAACTCTTCTGAAATGACTTTATGTTTAATTTTTCATAGACTGTCTAGCCTGAGTCTGATATTTTTGAATGTCATTAGAACAGTATAAAAAGACAAAAAGAGATGACACTGAAAGATGAACTCCCCAGGTCGATAGGTGCCCAGTATGCTACTGGAGATAAGTGGAGAAATAACTCTAGAAAGAATGCAGAGACAAAGAAAAAACAATACCCAGTTGTGGATGTGATCGGTGATGGAAGTAAAGTCCTATGCTGTAAAGAGCAATATTGCATAGGAACCTGGAATGTTGTTACATCCATGCTGCTGCTGCTGCTAAGTCACTTCAGTCGTGTCCGACTCTGTGCGACCCCAGACCTCAGCCCACCAGGCTCCCCTGTCCCTGGGATTCTCCAGGCAAGAACACTGGAGTGGGTTGCCATTTCCTTCTCCAATGCATGAAAGTGAAATGAATCAAGGCAAATTGGAAGTGGTCAAACAGGAGATGGCAAGAGTGAACATTGACATTTTAGGAATCAGCGCACTAAGATGGACTAGAATGGGTGAATTTAACTCAATAACCATTATATCGACTACTGTGGGCAAGAATCCCTTAGAAGAAATGCAGTAGCCATAATAGCCAACAGAAGAGTCTGAAATGCAGTACTTGGATGCAGTCTCAAAAACAACAGAATGATCTCTGTTCGTTTCCAAGGCAAACCATTCAGTATCACAGTAATCCAAGTCTGTGCCTCAACCAGTAACGCTAAAGAAGCTGAAGTTGAATGGTTCTATGAAGACCTACAAGACCTTTTAGAACTAACACCCAAAAAAGATGTCCTTTTCATTATAGGGGACTGGAATGCAAAAGTAGGACGTCAAGAAACACCTGGAGTAACAGCCAAATTTGGCCTTGGAATACAGAATGAAGCAGGGCAAAGACTAATAGAGTTTTGCCAAGAAAATGCACTGGTCATAACAAACACCCTCTTCCAGCAACACAAGAGAAGTCTCTACACATGGACATCACCAGATGGTCAACACTGAAATCAGATTGATTATATTCTTTGCAGCCAAAGATGGAGAAACTCTATACAGTCAGCAAAAACAAGACCAGGAGCTGACTGTGGCTCAGACCATGAACTCCTTATTGCCAAATTCAGACTTAAATTGAAGAAAGTAGGGAAAACCACTAGACCATTCAGGTATGACCTAAATCAAATCCCTTATGATTATACAGTAGGAGTGAGAGATAGATTTAAGGGCCTAGATCAGATAGATAGAGTGCCTGATGAACTATGGAATGAGGTTCGTGACATTGTGCAGGAGACAGGGATCAAGACCATCCCCAAGGAAAAGAAATTCAAAAAGGCAAAATTGTTGTCTAAGGAAGCCTTACAAATAGCTGTGAATAAAAGAGAAGAGAAAAGGAAAGATATACCCATTTGAATGCAGAGTTCCATAGAATAGCAAGCAGAGATAAGAAAGCCTTCCTCAGCAATCAGTGCAAAGAAATAGAGGAAAACAGTAGAATGGGAAAGTCTAGAGATCTCTTCAATAAAACTAGGGATACCAAGGGAACATTTCATGCAAAGATGGGCTCAATAAAGGACACAAATGGTATGGACCTAACAGAATCAGAAGATACTAAGAAGAAGTGGCAAGAATACACAGAAGAACTATACAAAAGAGATCTTCACGACCCAGATATTCACAATGGTGTGATCACTCACCTAGAGCCGGCCACCCTAGAATGTGAAGTCAAGTGGGCCTTTGGAAGCATCACTAAGAACAAAGCTAATGAAGGTGATGAAATTTCAGTTGAGCTTTTTCAAATCCTGAAAGATGATGCTGTGAAAGTGCTGCACTCAATGTGCCAGCAAATTTGAAAAACTCAGCAGTGGCCACAGGACTGGAAAAGGTCAGTTTTCATTCCAATCCCAAAGGCAATGCCAAAGAATGCTAAAACTACCACACAGTTGCACTCATCTCACACACCAGTAAAGTAATGCTCAAAATTCTCCAAGCCAAGCTTCAGCAGTATGTGAATCGTAAACTTCCAGGTATTCAAGTTGTATTTAGAAGGCAGAGGAGCCAGACATCAAATTGCCAACATCCGTTGAATCATCAAAAGCAAGAGAGTTCCAGAAAAACATCTAGTACTGCTTTATTGACTGTGCCAAAGCCTTTGATTGTGTGGACCACAAGAAACTCTGGAAGATTCTTAAAGAAATGGGAATACCAGACCACTTGACCTGCCTCTTGAGAAATCGCTATGCAGGTCAGGAAGCAACAGTTAGAACTGGACATGGAACAACAGACTGGTTCCAAATAGGAAAAGAAAAGGAGTATGTCAAGGCTGTATATTGTCACCCTGCTTATTTAACTTATATGCAGAGTACATCATGAGAAATGCTGAGCTGGATGAAGCACAAGCTGGAATCAACATTGCCGGGAGAAATAGCAATAACCTCAGATATGCAGATGACACCACCCTTATGGCAGAAAGTGAAGAGGAACTAAAAAGCCGTGGTGAAAGTGAAAGAGGAGAGTGAAAAAGTTGGCTTAAAGCTCAACATTCAGAAAACGAAGATCATGGCATCTGGTCCCATCACTTCATGGCAAATAGATGGGGAAACAGTGTCAGACTTTATTTTTTGGAGCTCCAAAATCACTGCAGTTGGTGATTGCAGCCATAAAATTAAAAGACGTTTACTCCTTAGAAGGAAGGTTGTGACCAACCTAGACAGCATATTAAAAAGCAGAGACATTACTTTGCCAACAAATGTCCGTCTAGTCAAGGCTATGGTTTTTCCTGTGGTCATGTATGGATGTGAGAATTGTGCTATGAAGAAAGCTGATGGCAAAGAATTGATGCTTTTGAACTGTGGTGTTGGAGAAGACTCTTGAGAGTCCCTTGGACTGCAAGGAGATCAAACCAGTCCATCCTAAAGGAGATCAGTCCTGGATGTTCATTGGAAGGACTGATGCTAAAGCTGAAACTCCAATACTTAGGCCACCTCATGCTAAGAGTTGACTCATTGGAAAAGATTCTGATGCTGGGAGGGATTGGGGGCAGGAGGAGAAGGGAACAGAAGACGATGAGGTGGCTGAATGGCATCACCGACTCGCTGGACATGAGTTTGGGTAAACTCCGGGAGTTAGTGATGGACGGGGATGCCTGGCGTGCTGCGATTCATGGGGTCGCAAAGAGTCTGACATGACTGAGCGACTGAAGTGAACAAACCGTGAGTATGTGCTTAAAAAGAATGTAGAAGTTTATTGGGAAGAAGTTACTGTTTGTACAACACAGACCCTTTGCATAGAGAAAATATTCTCCTGTTGAATGCTTATTCTTTTCCTCTGATTCCACCTGCAAATAAGAAATTGTCCAATTATTTCCATTTCCAAACTTGGCAAACTAAATTCACAGGTGAACATTGTTTGCTGTCTCCTTAATCGGATATTGGGTTGACAATTAAGGTGGACTTAAATACCTTTTAATTGCTCTTCAGAGGCAGCTTGTCTGGGAGTCCATGTTGGACTGGAACATAGTACTGTGAAAAAATAGCAAATTCTCACTAGAAGTAGAGAAGAATAGGACATGCTACTTGAGACTGCAGTTCCGTTCAATGAGTATTTGGGAGCCAGGTCCTGGTTAGGCATCAATTCAAACTATGAAATCAGGATACCTTGGATACACTCTCAGAGAGTTTCTCTATAACTTTGATCCAAACCAAAGTACTGTTAGTGGAGAAACATATAATAATGAAACAGAGAAGAGTAAAGACTTTTTGGAGGAAGCTGATTTATTTAGAGCCTTGACCAATGGGAATGCCTTTGACATTGGAATATTCTTCATTGATGGGGAATTATGGGGGCATGATTTTGTTTAAACTTGCTCTTCTTTCTATAGTTCCCAATAGTCTACAAGTGTGACCTTCCTGATTTTGACAAATGTACTAAGGTTATATTAGATGTTAAGATTGGAGAAATTTAATGAAGGGTATATGTAAATTTTGCACTGTTGGTTTTTTAGTGAGGTAAAATTCACATCACATTATTAAAGGTAACCATTATTGCGTACAGTTTAGTGATATTTAGAACATTTACAATGTTGTGCAACCATCACCTGGTTTCAATGGCTTTTCATCTCTCCAAAAGAAAACCCTGTATCCACTGAGCACTCACGCTGCCTTTCACATTTACGCCCGCACTTAGTAACCACTAATCTGCTTTCTGTGTCTAGAATTTTTATTACAGGTATTTCATATAAACAAAATCATAAAAGATATGACCTTTTGAGTTTAGTTTCTATCACATAGCATGTTTTAAAAGTCCGTCCATATTGTACCATTTATCAGCACTCTGGTTGTTTTTATGACTAGATATTATTTTCATTGTATGGCTATGACAGTTTGTTTATCCATTCATCCATTGGTGGATATTCGGTGCTACTGAGATCATTCATGTATCAGTATTGGTTTGAATACCTCTTTTTCAATTCCTACGGGTATATACCTAGATATAGAAATGCAGAGTCAAATGGCAATTCACTGTCTGACTTTTTGAAGAACTGCCAAACTTTTTTCCATAACTAAAGCCCATTTTGTAGTTCCACCACCAATGTTTAAGAGTTCCTATTTCTTTTAGCATTTTGATTCATTTGAGTTAATTTTTGGAATATGGTATGAGGTAGGAGATCTAAACTCATTCTTTTGTGTGGCTCAAAACTTTGGAATTAATATTTTTAAAAGATAATTATCATTCTCCACAGTCTTGGGAAAGTATCACTCATGAAAATATCAAGCTACTTTTCTTACACTTAAAGAATTAAAGATAGTAATAAATGTAAGAGCTGAAACTATAAAACCCTCAGAAAAAAGCATTTGGAAATGGATTCTTATACCTGGTAGTAAAAGAAAAAAGCTACACAAGTTAAATTGGATGAATTGGATATATCAAAATAAAAAGATTTTATACAGCATAGGACACTGTCAAGAGACTGAAAAGACAGTGTACAGATTGGGAGAAAATATTGGCAAATCATGCACCAGATAAAGATCTAGGATCTAGTCTACATAAAGAATTCTTATAGCTCTAAGCAATAAATTACTCAATTTAAAAATAGGCACAGAATTTGATTAGACATTTCTCCAGAGAGATACAGCTGTCCAGTAAGCACATGAAAACATGCTCAAAAATAGGCAAAGAATTTGATTAGACATTTCTTCAAAGATGTACAAATGGCCATTAAGCACATGAAAACATGGTGAACATCACTAGACATCAGGAAAATAGGAATCAAAACCATAAGAATCTTTCAGGATACCTATAATAAGAGGAAGGGATAGTAATAAGTGTTTACGGTGGAATGGAGATCTTGCAGCACCCATACATGGCTAGTGAGAATGCTGGATGATAAAGCCACTTTGGAAAATGGTTTGACAGTTCTTCAGAAAGTATGGAGTTGCCATGTGACTCAGGAATTCTACTCTTAGGTATACTTAGAAAAATCAAAAACATATGTGTATGTCCACAGAAAAACTTGTACATGAATATTCGTAACAGCATTTACTTTTACTAGCCCAGAGAGGAAACAAGTCAGATGCCGATCAACATTTACACACAGTAACAAAAAAATGTTTTGAAATTAGATTGTGGTGATGGCTGCACATACTACACATGGTGAACATACTCTAAAACCACTAAATTGTGCACTTCAAAGGAGTAAAGTTTAGAGTATATAAAAAAACTAAGAATAAATAAATTTTTAAAATATCTCGCTTGCAGAAATTTTTGTTTTAAAGCAGTACTCATTTGCTGTTTACCCTAAGGAAAAAAAAATTTTTTTTTTTTTTTTTTTAGAAATTTATCATGGCATCCTGCATTGACCACTAGAAACAAAATGCGAATTCCACATTCTCATGCATTCATTGATCTGACTGAAGATTTTACAGCAGGTGAGTTGCACATAAATGTAAAAATGTCTTTTTGGATGCCAAAAACTGGTGAGATATTTGCTGTGTTCCTAGTAAACATTTTCTGTTGAATTGAACATTGAAAACAAAATGTGAAAAGGGTACAAGGAAGTCAGTGATATCAGGAAAATGTAAAAAGTACTGGATATAATAAAATATACCTGTAGTTCTTTTTTGCTGTTTGTTAATCATATAAAAATTTGAATTATTGACTAATAAATGCTGTATATTTAATTATGAGAAAAATGTTTAGCTTATGTATTAAAAATTGCAAAGATTGATTTTAATTTTTATTACAAAAAATGTTGAACACAGAAAAGTAGGCAGAATAGTATGATATACACATATTTAATCATCACCTAGCTTCAACAATAATCAGCATATGGCTAATCCTGTTTCATTTGTATAATCACCCATGATCCCCTCCCACCTAAATAAATTTATCATTTCAAACATTTTATCATTTCATTTATAAATATTTCGATCTGTAGTCATGTCCATCTGTTTGCAACGACGTGGGCTGTAGCCGCCAGGCTCCTCTGTCCATGGAATTCTCCAGGCAAGAATACTGGAGTGGGTAGCCATTCTCTTCTACAGAGGATCTTCTTGACACAGGGATCAAACCTGGATCTCCTGCATTGCAGACAGACCCTTTCCTGTCTGAGCCACTAAGACAGGTTGTTAATTTTTAACAACCACAAGATCATTTTCGAACTTAAAAAAAAAAATGAACAAAATTCTCTTAATTTTTGTTGTTCAGTCACTAAGTTCTAAGTCGCTATGCCTTGAGACTCCTTACACTGCAGCAGGGCAGGCTCTTCTGTACTCCACTGTCGTCTCCCAGGGTTTGGTCAGATTCATGTCCATGGAGTCGATGATGCCATTCAGCCATCTCATTCTCTATCACCCCCTCCTCTTCCCGCCCTCAATCTTTTCCAGCACCAGGGTCTTTTCCAGTGAATCAGCTCTTTGCATCAGGTGGCCAAAGTATTGGAGCTTTAGCTTTAGCATCAGTCCTTCCAATGAATGTTGAAGGTTGATTTCCTTTAGGATTAACTGATTTGATCTCCTTATAGTCCAAGGGTCTCTCAACAGTCTTCACCAGAACCACAGTTCAACAGCATCAGTTCTTTAGCATTCAGCCTTCTTTATGGTCCAACTCTCACATCCGTACAGGACTACTGGGAAAACCATAGCTTTGACTATGCAGATGTTTGTCGGCAAAGTGATGTCTATGCTTTTTAATATGCTGTCTAGATTTGTCATATCTTTCTCTCCAAGGAGCAAGAGTCTTTTAATTTTGTGGTTGCATTCACCATCTGCCCTGATTTTGAGCCCAAGAAAAGAAAACCTTTACTGCTTCCACTTTTTCCACTTCTATTTGCCATGAAGTTGTGGGACTGGATGTGATGATCTTAGTTTTTTGAATGTTGAATTTTAAGCCAGCTGTTTAGCTCTCCTTTTTCACTCTCATCAAGAGACTCTAGTTCCTCTAGGATTTTTGCTGTTAGAGTGATATCTGCATATCTGAGGTTGTTGATATTTCTCCTGGCAATCTTGATTCCAGCTTGTGAGTCATCCAGCCCGACATTTCACATGACGCACTCTTCATCAGTTCAGTTCAGTCCCTGAGTCGTGTCCGACTCTTTGCGACCCCGTGAACCGCAACACACCAGGCCTCCCTGTCCATCACCAACTCCCAGAGTTCACTCAACTCATGTCCATCGAGTCAGTGATGCCATCCAGCCATCTTATCCTCTGTGGTCCCCTTCCCTCCTGCCCCCAGTCCCTCCCAGCATCAGGGTCTTTTCCAGTGAGTCAACTCTTCGCATCAGGTGGCCAAAGTATTGGAGTTTCAGCTTTAGCATCAGTCCTTCCAAAGAACACCCAGGATTGATCTCCTTTAGAATGGACTGGTTGGATCTCCTTGCAGTCCAAGGGACTCTCAGGAGTCTTCTCCAACACCACAGTTCAAAAGCATCTATTTTTTGGCACTCAGTTTTCTTCACAGTCCAACTCTCACATCCATACGTGACCACTGGAAAAACCATAGACTTGACTACATGGACCTTTGTTGGTAAAATAATCTCTTTGCTTTTCAATATGCCATCTAGGTTGGTCATAACTTTCCTTCCAAGGAGTAAGCGTCTTTTAATTTCATGGCTGCAGTCACCATCTGCAGTGATTCTAGGCCCTGAAAAATAAACTCTGACACTGTTTCCACTGTTTCCCCATCTATTTGCTATGAAGTAATGGGACAAGATGCCATGATCTTCGTTTTCTGAATGTTGAGCTTTAAGCCAACTTTTTCACTCTCCTCTTTCACTTTCACCAAAAGACTTTTTAGTTCCTCTTCACTTTGTGCCATAAGGGTGGTGTCATCTGCATATCTGAGGTTATTGATATTTCTCCCAGCAATCTTGACTCCAGCTTGTGCTTCATCCAGCCCAGCAGTTCTCATGATGTACTCTGCATATAAGTTAAATAAGCAGGGTGACAATATACAGCCTTGATGTACTCCTTTTCCTATTTGGAACCAGTCTGTTGTTCCATGTCCAGTTCTAACTGTTACTTCCTGACCTGCATACAAGTTTTTCAAGAGGCAGGTCAGGTGGTCTGGTATTCCCATCTCTTTGAGAATTTTCCACAGTTTATTGTGATTCACACACTCAAAGGCTTTGCATAGTCAATAAAGCAGAAATAGATGTTTTTCTGGAACTCTCTTGCTTTTTCGACGATCCAGCGGATGTTGGCAATTTGATCTCTGGTTCCTCCGCCTTTTCTAAAACCAGCTTGAACATCTGGAAGTTCACAGTTCAGATGTTGCTGAAGCCTGGCTTGGAGAATTTTGAGCATTATTTTACTAGCATGTGAGATGAGTGCAATTGTGCGGTAGTTTGAGCATTCTTTGGCATTGCCTTTCTTTGGGATTGGAATGAAAACTGACCTTTTCCAGTCCTGTGGCCACTGCTGAGTTTTCCAAATTTGCTGGCATATTGAGTGCGGCACTTTCACTGCATCATCTTTCAGGATTTGAAATAGCTCCACTGGAATTCCATCACCTCCACTAGCTTTGTTCATAGTGATGGTTTCCGAGGCCCACTTGACCTCACATTCCAGGATGTCTGGCTCTAGGTGAGTGATCACACCATTGTGATTATGTGGGTCATGAAGATCTGTTTCGTACAGTTCTTCTGTGTATTCTTGCCACATCTTCTTAATCTCTTCTGCTTCCATTAGGTCCATACCATTTCTGTCCTTTATTGTGCACATCTTTGCTTGAAATGTTCCCTTGGTATCTCTGATTTTCTTGAAGAGATCTCTAGTCTTTCCCATTCTGTTGTTTTCCTCTATTTCTTTGCATTGATTGCTGAGGAGGCTTTCTTATCTCTCCTTGCTATTCTTTGGAACTCTTCATTCAGATGATTATATCTTTCCTTTTCTCCTTTGCTTTTTGCTTCTCTTCTTTTCACAGCTATTTTAAGGCCTTCCCAGACAGCCATTTTTCTTTTTTGCGTTTCTTTTTCATGGGGATGGTCTTGAATCCCTATCTCCTGTACAATGTCACAAACCTCTGCCCATAGTTCATCAGGTACTCTGTCTATCAGATTTAGTCCCTTAAATCTGTTTCTCACTTCCACTATTTAATCATAAAGGATTTGATTTAGGTCATACCTGAATGGTCTAGTGGTTTTCCCTACTTTCTTCAATTTAAGTCTGAATTTGGCTATAAGGAGTTCATGATCTGAGCCACAGTCAGCTCCCGGTCTTGTTTTTGCTGACTGTATAGAGCTTCTCCATCTTTGGCTGCAAAGAATATAATCAATCTGATTTCAGTGTTGACCATCTGGTGATGTCCATGTGTAGAGACTTCTATTTTGTTGTTGGAAGAGGGCGTTTGCTATGACCAGTGCGTTCTCTTGGCAAAACTCAGTGGAGTTTTCCTTGTAACATTTATTTAAAAGACTTGTCATTTCCACATTGAATAGTCTTAACTACTCCTGTCAAAATTCATTTTACCATATACTCAAGGGTTTATTTTGGGGTTCTGTGTTATTTCACTGATCTGTATGGTCCCCTGTCTTTATGCTAGTACCACACTTTTATTTACCAAAGCCTTGTAATATATTTAATAATCAGAAAATGTGAGTCTTCCAGCTTCCTTCTTTTTCCGCATTGTTTTGACTCTTTGAGGTGGTCCCCTGAGATTCTACATGAATTTTTGGACAGGTTTTTTTTTTTTTTTCATATGTATAAGAAGTGCCATTGGAGTTGTGATAAGGATCATTCTGAATCTATATGTCACTTTGGGTAATATTGCTATCTTAACAACATTGTTTTTCAGTTTATTAAAATGCAATGTGTTCTCATTTATTTGTCTTCTTAATGATTTAACATTGTTTTGTAGTTTTTATTCTACAAGTCTTTCACCTCCTTGGTTAATTCTGTAAATGAAATATTTTCTTAATTTCCTTTTTGGATTTTATGTTTTAAGTATATAGAAATGCAACTGATTTTTGCATGTTAATTTTGTATCCTGCTACTTCTCTGAATTCATTTATTAGTCCGAACGGGTTTTGTTGGGTTTTTTTTGTAGAATTTTTCGGGTTTTCTGCATATAAGTTCATATCATCTATGAAGAGAGATAATTTTGCTTTTCTCTTTCTAACTTGGGCACCTTTTGTTTCTTTTTCTCTTATTTCTTGTTCTTCCAATTTTTTTTAGCCAGTTTTCAAACAGTTCTAATCTGCTTTTACAATTTTATTTTTATATAGTATACTAATTGCAAATGAGTGAGGCATGCCCGGTGGTTCCTAAAAGTAATAAAATTTCCTTCCTTCAAAAGTATTTCATCATTAATCTCCTAAAATTAATTTGAAAAGCAAATAAGCTAATAATATTTTATAACTGAAACTTCTTATCATGGATGACTATAAACTTTATTAGAGTGTTTTCATTATTAAGATATAGTTTGCAAAGTTAAGAAAATTTTAGTGTTTGAATTTACTTTGGATTTCACTTTTTGAAACATACTAGGTCACAGATTAAGCCTTTTGCTCTGTTAGTTTTTCATGGTTCTAAGAGTTTAGGTTCCTGAACAAGAGCTCAGATTGGAAAGAGGAGACTTTAAAAAGAAGAGGTTACTTTTATTGTGGCATATAAGTATGCTGAATCATGTGAAAACACAAAAATAAGGGATTTTGTACATTGTCCTGGAAATTGTCTTAAAAGCTTGTTTTTTCAATATAAGGATATTCTGTAGTTATCAGCTCATGTTCTATTATCTCCTTCCATTTAATATTAGACTTCCCTCAACATACTGACTCTGCCTGTAATTAATTTTTTAATTATTTATTAGTTATTTTCAGCTGTGCTTGCCTTCTTTGCTGCACTTGGACTTTCTCTCGTGGTGGTGAGTGGGCTCCTCATCACTGTGGCTTCTCTTGTTGTGGAGAGTGTATTCTAGAGCATACAGGCTTCAGCAGTTGTGCCTCATGGGCTTTAGAGTGCTGGCTCAGTGGCTGTGGCACATGGATCTTAGTTGCCTTGTGGCATATGGTATCTTCCTGAACCAGGAATTGAACCGATATTCAGTTCATTGTAAGGCAGATTCTCAGCCATGGAAGCCCAATAATTTTTTTTTTTTTTATAAAAGAGTAATTATGGTTATTGTCAGATGTTGGAAAATATATCCGAAAAGATAAGATATCTCAATAGATTTTTGTTTTATTTTAAAATGATGTGATTACAATTTATTTCATTACAGCAATTTGAATATCCAAAAGTAAATGCATATAATTTCTGTAAAGCATATTTTTACTTACTGAACTACTGGTGAACTTCACTAATTTATTCAAAAAAACTGTGACTGCACTGGTAATGTGAACACAGATATGTGATTTCAAGATGTATTCTTCAAAGAAATAACACCAAGACATTTTTAGTTCTGCTTTATTCTCCCATCCTGCAATCAATATCCAAGAATGAGGAATGAAAGGGACTATGGATAGAGCTGCTGGCCTTAAGTACAGCTGTAAAAAAGGTGAAACCTTTCCTGAGGTTCCTTCATCCATACTATTCTTGGCCTCTTTGACCCTTAGGGCCTCTGGTGACATTATTCTCTTTCCTTCAGTCAGCTGTTGCTCTTAATCTGACCCCCAATTGCCCTGAATTTTTCACAACATTGATTTCATCCTTTGCAGTAAACTTCTCTCTTACCATTTATCCCAAAAAAATCTTTTGCTGGGTATCTGCATAGCCTGAGTGGTAAACCAGTGAAAACAAGATAAAACTTTGCTGCTGCAGATTTTCCCTGGCCACACAGCACATGAATTTTAAAAGAGGCCTTAAGTCCCATGAACATTGAGTAATATAAAAATAATTACCACTTTGTCAGAGTCAATGGGAAGATATTTTGTGATGGGCGGTTTTCTCCTCTGCCACTTAAATCAGACCTCCTAGATGACTACAGTGCTACTTGGTTTCCACATAGAATCAGAGTAGACAGGATGAACCCACATATTTAAAAGCCCTCCTAAGTGGGTCTTTGTCTTCTTCTCTTGCTTCTTTGGATTCATCCTGTGCATTCTGCTGAGGCCCCGGCCACTCTTCTATCAGAAACCTTCCCTGGTTCCTCATTATTTATCAGATGCTTTCTGAACTTCAGTTGTATCTTCTAAATGTCCTGTCCTGCCTTTCTGGTCAGTTGTTTGATTACATGCAAGATGAGCTGAGGTTGGTTGGTTGGTTTTACATTCCACGTATAAGAAATCATATGGGTATTTGTCTTTATCTGTCTGACTTATTTCACTTATCTTAGAAAATGCCATTAAAATAGTTTTGGTGCTTTTATGTTTTTGCACTTAAATCTTTGATCCAGTGGAATTTTCTTGTTATTTTTGTTATATCTTTCAATGCACGTCTCTCTGAATTGATAGTGGTAAAAAGTCTACCTGGCAAGGTGGGAGACACGGGTTCAATCCCTGGGTCAGGAAGATCCTTGGAGGAGGAAATGGCAACCCACTACAGTATTCTTGCCTGTAAAATCCATGGAACAGAGGAGCCTCAGGGAGCTATAGTCCATGGTGTCACAAAGAGTCAGACATGACTAAACATGCACTAAGCCAGAGGGTTCTTTATTCAGTAGCACAGACCTCTTTCTAATTTCTACCTTGTTATTGAGGAATTAATTTCTGCACTTACTTACTTGTGTCCTGCCTTACAGAGCATGTGTGCCATCAAATCCTTCTTACAGGTTTGCTGTAAATAAAAGGAACTGTCTGAATCATTGGTCATTTAAACAAGATATATTTATTATAGTTAAAAGTAGACTTTCTTTAAAAGAAATATCATAAATAGTGGCATTAAAATTTTAACAAATTACAACATAGGAAACATAACCTTTGTTTTCTAGAATCAAAACTCTATGCCTTGGGCAGGTATTGGAGAAACAGAATTTAAACTTCTCAGTCAAAAGTTTTTATCTTAGTCTCTTGAGGGTTTTAATTTATTAGTTAAATATTCAGTTTTTCTGGATATTAACTCATTTCTCTTCTAGCAGAAGTGGCAACTGGGACAGCCTAAGGATAAGCTTGTATGTCCTGAAGGATTTGGAAGGAAAGCTCTTTCTTTGTGTCTTCTCTGAGGTTTCTACACCACCATGTTGATGGCCCTTATATATTAGGTGCCTTGCTAGTATTTGGCAGCTGGGGACCTCCTCATCTCTTCTGGCTCAGTCAGAACTTCATAGTCTTCCCTGGCTGACTTGATCGCCTTGAATCTAATCTTGTTTTAATAGATCCCTCTGAAGCTCCACCTCTTCCATTCAGCCTTCTCACTTTAATTGTCCATTGTTCTTCCTTTACTATTGAGTTCATTTACTTTGCACCATAGTGGCCCATGAAAGATCCCCTGGCCCTCAACTTGATTATGGTCTGTATTCACCACAGGTGGTCTTAAGTCCCTTTGCTATGCGTGAAAATCAAGGGAAGTTTGAGAGTACTAGGTTAGACCCTCTATAATTTGTTTCTGTTCTGTGAGAATAACCATTATACACACCCCTGTCATCTCAAAAAGACAGGCTCCTCCCTGAATTCCAATAGGAAGCAGGGACTTTAAATTCTTTCTAGCTAATGACTCAAAAATTGCCAGTTTTAGAAATAAGCTGAATATTGGCGCTTTTTTTTTTTTTTTTGCCATCCTATTTGATAACCCTAATGTTTGCCAAGGCCAGCAGTTCTCTAAATGTGATCTCATTCTCTCCCAAGTGCACAATAGAGTTTTTCAGAAATTTTAAAATATAATGATTTTATCATTCTGACAGCATGTGTGTGCTTATGTACTCTTATGTTTTAAAAATGTTTCAGTATTAAGGTTTAATATAGTAAATCATGTCAATATTGTATCAATTAACAAAACATCTTTGGGGTCCCCTTTAAGAGTGTGGAGAGATCCTGCCACCAAAAAGCTTGAAAACTGCTGCCCTAAGCAAATGGATGCTTCTAGCTGACTGGGGTCACTGTGCAAAGTAATGAGAAAGAGTAATGTAGTATCCTTCATACATACATACATTTATCAAACAAAGATAAGATCTTGGTTGTGGCAAGTGAGATAGATCATAACAATCCCTCTAAGCATTCCCCACCCCTCCTTCTTATTCCTGCCAAATAATTATTAGGGTTCTAGCGTCTGACATGCAGCCAAGTAGAGGAATTCAGAGGCTGATCTATTGGTGAGGTGTTCACTTCCTTCAGATGGATTCTCAGAAGGAGAATTGCTGAGTCGTATGGTAGTCCTGTTTTTAATTTTTGAGGAACCTCTGTGTATTTTCCATAGTGGCTATACCAATTTATAGTCTTAACAGGAGTGCCCAAAGGTTCCTTTTTCTTCACATCCCCACTAGCATTTGTTAATCTGTTTTTGGTGCTAGCCATTCTAACAGGTATGAGGTGATATCTCACTGTAATTTTGATTTGCATTTCAGTGTTTCCTGGAAATTTCTTTAATATCACAAATACTTTTTCACTAATTCATCAGTTTCAGTAGTTATTTACTGAGCCACTGCTCTGTGAGGCGTTATACCAGAAACCACGGGTTCAAAGATAAAAAACAAGATCTCCAGACTTAAGAGCTACAGTGCATGGATCTCAAGGATGTTGTTATAGTAAGATATCATTGCATTCATGCTGTATTTAGAAGTTTAAACTTGATTTTTAAGCACATTAATTTCTGTCTTAAATGTTTTAAAATTCAACAGAATTTCAGACCCAGATACACTTTAACACTTGAGAGCATCATTCATTTGTAGTGCATTTATGGAGCTGTACAAGATTCCTATATTTCTTTCCTTGCACACCCATGCTAGTCTCATCACTCCAAGAATCATCTGCATTCTGATGACTCCCAGATTTATATCTCCAGGTGGTACCTCCCTACAAATTCCAAAATCACATATCCAAATATCTACCAGCCATAACATCTGTGTCTCATAAGACATTTCAGACCTGTTTCCCAGACTTCTACCTCCTCAACCAATAATCTTCCCATCTCCCTCAGTGGCAACCCTGTCTTTCCAGTTCCTCTGTCAAAATGCTAGAGTCATCCACACCACCTCTTTCTTTCACACCCAACATCAAGTCTGTCTTGCAATATTCTTCATTCTACTTTCTGAATAAATCCACAACCTGACCACTTTCACCACCTCCACTGTAACCATCTTGGTCCAAGAAAATGTCATTTCTCACCTGTATTATTCTAGTTACTGTTCCCGTGCTTCCACCCTTGTCCTCCTACACCCTGTTTTCAACATGTGAACTGCTGTGATCCTTTAAAAATGAAAATCAGGTCATATGATTCTTCCTAAAGTTTCCCAGTGTTTTTGTTGTTGTTGTTGTTGTTTTTACATTTAGAGAACTAGGCAAAGTCCACAAACTGGCCTAACAGGCCCCACATACTTCGGCCCACAATGACCTTTCTGACTTTCTATTTTATTTTCCCACTTGATGCCTTGCACTGAACATGTAAACTCCTTGCTGTTTCTTAAACACTGCAAACAAGCTTGGGATGTGTGGCTATTTTCTCTACCTGGAATATTACTCCTCTAGATATCCATATCACCTCTTTCAACTTTTTTCTCCAGATTGACTTTAGTGCCGTCACATCTTCAATCACCTGTCATTTTGTTTGCCAGTAAGGCCTGCTGTATCTGAAATTACAACTTTCAAGCACTCCCCTTTGCTCTTTTCTTTGCTTTCTTTTTTCTCAAAAGCACTTTCACCTGCTGAAATACTATCCACTTATCTTTGCTGTGTCTTCTCATACTGTATCATAAGTACCATGAGGGCAGGGATTCTTTTGTTGTTCTGTTCACTGTTGTCTCTTCAGTGCCTGGAACAGTACCTGACACCTCATAGGGGTTTGATGGATGTCTGTTGAATAGTAACAATTTGGGCAGCAGATCAGAATCTGAAGACAGATAGCATGTTTTTAGCTGCTCATACTATCCCTAGTTGGTAGGCCTCATTCAACTAAAGATTTAACAGCCTACAAAGGAAGCTCTTGATAAAAATTGTGTTTGTTTCCAAAAATTCAACCGTGTATGATTAAATGGGTTTTTTGTTTTTATTTTTTAAACACCACAAAGGATTTCTCAGAACTATATACAAAACTTAAGCACTTTGGCTCTGGGAATTTTATTTAAGCAGATGTAGAAAATAATGAATACATTTCTCAAGAGTTTTGTCCATTTTTCTAAAAACACAAATTAAACTGTTTGAACCCTTGAGATAACATAAGGTTATTTTATAAATTGCTTCTTAATGTATCAAGTTAGAACTGATTCAAATCTGTTCTAAATCATGGTTGATCTTTATCAGCAAAGATGAAGAGACCTGTTTACTAAAAACTGAAGTTGTCTTTGATACTATCTGATAAGGATTGAGAGCACAACAGAGACGTAGTATTAAGAAATGTCTTTTTTGTAAGCCTCCTGTAACTTCTCTGATGCTTTCACACATTTATACCTGAATATTTCTGAGAGAAACTTTTCAGAGATATTTGTCTTTTGTAACAATATTGCACTTGCTTATCTTATAACTATTAGTACCTATTATTTGTACCTGGTCCTAATCCAGGGATGTCCTGGTAGCTCAGGTGGTAAAGAAACTGCCTGCCATTCAAGAGACCCGGTTTCAATCCCTGCATCAGGACAACCTCCTGAAGAAGGGAATGGCAACCCACTGCAGTATTCTTGCCTGGAGAATTCCATGGACAGAGGAGTCTGGTGGGCTGTAGTCCATGGGGTCGCACAGAGTTGGACACAACTAAGCGACTAACACATCACACCATCCCTTCCTCATCCCTCCCTGCAAAAGTCTATCAAATCTGCTGTAATTTTATTAATAGTTTTTATCTGAAAGTCAAGAATTAATAATAAAAATAAGCGCTACCACTTATTTTAGTACTTAGAATGAACTTGACCCTAGTCTAAGCAGTCTATGTGTATTCACTTATTTAAATCATCATAACAACATGATAGAACAAAAAAACCCCAGTGCTTATTGATGTAAGCGTTAGTGACATTTTATTACTTACAGGAAGAATTTCATGCTCCTCATTATGGCACAAAAGGATCTTCTTGGTCTGGTTTCTGCCCAGTACTCCATTCTTAGTTCTCACTAACCCCCATCTCTTTATGCATCATGCCCAAAATGCTCTGAATTCCCCTTGCCCTCCTTTCATCTAGCTGACTTTTACATACCCTTTGGCTCTCAACTGAGACCTCTCTTTTTTCTGGGAAGCTTTCTCTGAACCCCAGTGTAATGGCTACTACTCTGTAATAATTGTTTGATCACTTGTGTATTTCTTCTTTAAAAGCATCAGCTCTTAAGGAGAGTGACTCTTCTCCGTTTTAGTGCCTGCTTCTGACACAATCCTGGTGTCTAGTGATACTTATTTGAATGACTAAGGAGGGAATGAAAATGAAAGAAAGCCAGTTGCTAAGGAAGACAGTGTACTATTTTGGTTAAGAATGGGGGGTTTGGATCCAGTAAATCTGGACTCCAGTCTGGCTCTTCTACTACCCAGCTAAACAAATTCTTTTGCCTAAGCTTCAGACTCATCTGTAAAAATGAGAATGTAAATATTAATAGTTCCTACCTTGTAAGGAATAAAATTAGAGAACACACACAGAGTATCCAGAACAAGGCCTATAGTATAATATGGTAATGTGCTCTGTCTCTCAGTCCTGTCCAACTCTGTGGTCCCATGAACTATAGCCTACCCAGCTGCTCTGCCCATGGAATTTTCCAAGCAAGAATACTAGAGTGGATTGCCATTTCCTACTACAGTGGATCTTCTCAACCCAGACGCGGGCTCGAACCTGTATCTCTTGCATCTTCTTCCTTGTCAGGCAAATTCTTTACAACTGGTGCCACATGGGGAGCCCATAACACAATAAAGCTAGCTGTTATTTCATTCCATTTTAATATATGAACACGTAAAACTAAAAAGCTATCTGCTTATCACTGTATTGTTTTTGACAATAAAAGCACGCATACATACATAGCTACATAACCCACTGACAGATTGCTTAATATCAAGAGATACAAGGCATACTATTATATGTGGCCTTCAACCTCTGAAAATATTAGAAAAAGTAACTGGTGTAAAACAGTTGGATAAAAATACAACTGTCATATGAGATAAAACAAAATCTGAACTTTTTATAGAACTGTGAGCCTAAGTACAGTGTATTAAAAATGTAGTTTTTAAGTGTATGCTGCATGAAATGGAAAGAGACTTTATTATAGCTGGTAACAGACTGAAAGAATGTGAGGTCTCTGAACTTGTTCTGATGGAAACTAATGTCTACTGATGTATGTCTCGAAGTGTTTTTTCTTAAAGAAGGAAAATGTGGTGCTCTGTTAAAATTCACTTAATAGTATTGCTCCATTTACCCTTTGTCTCATTTTTACTGAATCTATTATCTATTAATAGACAATACCAATTAGTTTGCTTGCACCTTGGTAACATTTCTCATACTCTCTGCAATCTGTCAGAGTAGGCCTGGCCCTGAAAATTTGATCTGTGAAGCAAGGGAAACACTTAGCTGAGCTGATTGAAAGTACAGGGAGAGAAGCTCTTTCCTTCTTGATGTTAAAAAATTTTCCCATTGTAGGTTTTATCTAGCCCGATCCATGCATGTGGTTTGGAGAATTGAGCTTCTCTTTCATGAATGTTCACTGAAACCTTGGCGCATAAGCTTTCCATGAGTATAGAAAGAGCACCAGTGAAATCATATTAGCTCTTTACTGTCACTAGGGCTCCATTTGATACACTGGAAAAGGAATAAGTGGGACTTTGATATTATGGTTATCATTCTGAACAGAATGCTTGCCTGCAGATTAAATTCTTTACCTGTCAGGAAGAAACTGATTTATTTGAGGGCATTTTTGCCTTGGTTACCTTGTTTGGTATCTAATTTGTTTTCAGGGAGAGGAACAGGAAAGGCAAACTGAATCAATTTAGTATTTTCTTCTTAGAAATATATTGGTTTGGTTATATTCAGGCTTTTATAATTTATCATTATAGAAAGTAACTGCTAACTGAAATGAGCAAATTTATGTAACAGCTAAGAAAAATGGTACAAATTTGTAAGCTTGAGTTATTAATGATTTCCTTCTTAAAGAGGAAGACTTAAAATGATTGAAGAAGTTTAGTGACCTATGTTTTGCTTTCGTGTATTTCCAGAATTGAACTGTACAATTTGTACTCTCTCCAATATTCTAGCCTGGAGAATTCTATGGACTGTGTAATCCATGGTGTCGGCAAAGAGTCAGACACAACTGAGCAACTTTCACTTTCACTTTATATTATTAATTCAGATCTTTTTTCTTTTCTTGCCTCATGCTTTTTACCATTTCTTTGTTCCTCAGCATTTCTGAACATACACTGGGAATGACGAGAGAGGAAATTAAAGTTTTTCATGTTTTCTCTATTTTAAGTAATTGAAGGGGATGTGTGGCAATGCTGTTAAGAGCAGCACAGCAAAAGTCTGAATTTCAGGCTAGCCAACTGTGTACGCTTTGTTAACTATGGGATCTGATGTCTCTTATCTAGGGACTTACCAAGATAAGTAAGAAGGGACTTAAGAAGATAAGACATCAATGAAGCATTAAAGAGTGATGAAACTTTTACTTAAAAGTGCTTCTAAACTGAAAAGACAAGTCATTGATAAGACTGCAATCTTATGTAAAGCCTCCCACCTCGATGATGTTTCAGTTCTTTGCTCAGTGTTTTCCTTTTATCCTCTAAATTATCCTCTAAATTAGTTGATAGTTTCTTAAGCTGAGTACAGTGTGATCTTAGCCTCCTTTCCAACTTTATCTTCTGAAGACCTCTGCTGATATCCACCCTGAATATCCACCCTGCTGAAGCTAAACTAAAGTCATCTTTTTCCTGAATGGGCTTTCATTTTCCTCACTACCATGGCTTTGCTATGCTATTTCCTCTACCTAAGAGTTTCTCAATGATGGCATTACTGACATTTTGAGCTGGTTGATTCTTTGTTTTGGGGAGCTGTCACCATCTAAATAGTAGTGATAACCAGAAATGTCTCACACATCGCCAGATGTCCCCTGGGAGACAAATTTCCCCTGTGAATTATTTCTGCCCTGTGTTTCTGTAGTCTCCTACTCTTTTGAGGTGTTTACCACTTAGCTACACCCACCGTCTTACAGTTTTCATTACTGACACATACCAGATTTCTGGTTTCTTAGAGACATAATTCCTCCCAAGCAGTTGTCTAGCTCCTGCCATCATTTTAGCTGATTTCATTGTCAACAGAGATGACCTAGCCCAACATAATGACCTCCTCACCTCAGCCACCTCAGTTCATTCCCTGTGCCTTATAAGTACCAGAAAATAAACTGTCCCTCAAATCACTAAGCAGATATCCCATTCCCCTACCCCACTTCCTATCCTTCTACGATGCCTACCCAATAGTTCTTGGACCTTGCTGAGACTCCTAGCCACTAACTGACCCGTCTAATTTATGTCCACCCATCCCCTTTCCAGCTTGGGCTTCCCTCTCTCTCCATGCCACATCATTACAAACATCTCTAGCAAACAACACTTAACTTCTCTTATGCTGTGATGCTCAAACCCTGCTGCTGCTAAGTCACTTCAGTCGTGTCTGACTCTGTGCGACCCCATAGATGGCAGCCCACTAGGCTCCTCTGTCCCCGGGATTCTCCAGGCAAGCATACTGGAGTGGGTTGCCATTTCCTTCTCCAATGCATGAAAGTGAAAAGTGAAAGTGAAGTCGCTCAGTCTTTCCCAACTCTTAGCGACCCCATGGACTGGAGCCTACCAGGCTCCTCCTTCCATGGGATTTTCCAGGCAAGAGTACTGGAGTGGGGTGCGACTGCCTTCTCTGGCTCAAACCCTAATCCTAAGTAAACTCAATCATCTACAGTCTTTCTCCAAGAACAACACATTATAATCACTGAGTTAAGAGATTGTCCCTGATCTCACTTTCAGCATTCTAAAGTTAAACCCTCATTTTACTCTGTTTCATAGTTGCTGAACTTTCTTTTCACATTGTCACGCTTTGAAATTGAAGTCTCCTTTCTCATCTTGATACATGTCAGTGGTCTCTCTGTCTCCCTTTCTTCTCTCATTCTTCCCTCCATCCTGCTACCCTTGGAGCCAAAAGCAGCACACACATTTTAAGAACCACTGACAGTTTTTATCTGTGCCCATTTTGGCATTTAGCAGTGTACTTCCTCCAGATGCAAATGTAGCCCACTCTTTTCACCCCTGCCCCCACATAGTTAAGAAAATAAAAAGGGACAGTTAGTTCAATCGCTCAGTCATGTCCAACTCTCTGCAGCCTCATAGACTGCAGCACACCAGACTTCCCTGTTGATCACCAAACCCGGAGCTTGCTCAAACTCAAGTTCATCAAGTCGGTGATGCCATCCATCCAACCATCTCATCCTCTGTCATCCCCTTCTCCTCCTGCCTTCAGTCTTTCCCAGCATCAGGCTCTTTTCCAGTGAATCATTTCTTTGTATCAGGTGGCCAAAGTATTGGAGCTTCAGCTTCAGCATCAGTCCTTCCAGTGAATATTCAGGATTGATTTCCTTTAGGATTGAGTGGTTTGATCTCCTTGCAGTCCAAGGGACTCTTAAGAGTCTTCTCCAACACGACAATTCAAAAGCATCAATTCTTCAGTGCTCAGCTTTCTTTAAGGGACAGTTGAGTGTTTTCTAGTACTATCACATGAACTAATGAAATATCATTAGGAAAATCAAATAAATTGAGTCAGTAAATATCTTAAACTTTAGGCATTTACCAGAAGACTGATACAACAGTAACAGATACAATAGTAACAGATTATGTTGCATGGTTTGATATTTCATCACACCTGCTTTCTGAATATAGTATGTTCTTAATTTGATATCCAGGGTTGGATACTACTAATGACAAACACAGTACAATAATGTGTAATATTTTCTGCAAAAATGGAAAAAAATTTTTGAAGCTCAGCTTTTCTGACAACATTTTGAAATAGAATATTTTCATTAATAGAACTCTGCTAAGTCACTTCAGTCGTGTCTGACTCTGCGCGACCCTATAGATGGCAGCCCACCAGGCTCTGCCATCCCTGGGATTCTCCAGGCAAGAACACTGGAGTGGGTTGCCATTTCCTTCTCCAGTGCATGACAGTGAAAAGTAAAAGTGAAGTCGCTCAGTCATGTCTGACTCTTCGCGACCTCATGGACTGAAGCCTACCAGGCTCCTCCATTCATGGGATTTTCCAGGCAAGAGTACTGGAGTGGGTTGCCATTGCCTTCTCCTAATAGAACTCTAGAATTTCATTTTAAACAATAGTCAGTGCCATTAGATACTCAGCTCTTACTGACTGTGTAATAATGAAAATAGAAGTACGTATTTTGCTTCTGTTAGAGTGCTTTACTATACTAATAAACCTCAAATAGTAATGCTTAATCACGTAAAAAAACAGCTTTCAGTCTTTGTTAATAATTGACAGACTTATAATGACAATTTAACTGTTACTAGTTACTTTTTCATGGGTTTAGGTTGTAATGTAGACTTTTAAATCAAGCTTGTTTGCTAGGGCACTTCACCTGATTTAGAATGTGTGTGACCTCCTATGTCTTTTAATCTGAGTGACAGTTTATGACATCCTTAGGCAGCACACACATTATCCCGATAAGCTTAAATGATTGTGGTTAGCTATTCGTATTTTTAGTATCCAGTGCAGTTTGATGTAGAAATGGTTTGTCTGAATTACTATCTAGTCACATTCAAGATGAACTAAGTCAGTTACTATCAATTATAGTTCATTTATTATGGACTGAAGTCTGTTAACAAATGTTCTGAACCTTGAAACTATTACATTGGTTCAATTTAAGAATAATATAAAATTAATATTCCACTTATATCATTTAAAAATCTTCAGGATGCTTACGTTTCTCTTAGTTGAGATTGTCTGTGATCATAAGACTGTTACTTCTTACTGTATGTTAGCATGCAAAACAAAAAAGTCTGAAAGGAAATGGTCAGTTGCACTGTCCTACCTCTTCCCCTAAAACCAAGAGAACTAAGTTTCCATTAATCTTTTTTTTTTTTTTCCATTTTGGAAGTCTGGCTGAAATCATGGAGTAAGAAGAAGCTTAAATTTTTAATAACTGGAGATCTAATTTTACTCTTACAGCACCTGGGATCTCAGATATCTTTCATAGGGGTCAGGTGCTTTGAGAGTATTTAGAGTGCTTTTAGTATCCATGTTGAGAAATACAAAGTAATTAAAATGAGGGGTAAAATGAGCTAAAAGCACATAAGATGACTTTTTACAAGTTAAGAGATCATCTTTTACTTTTCCATTTCCAGTTTGATTTTTTGAAGAGCTTCTGTAACAGTGCTTCTGGCAAGTAGTGAGACTTGTGCCATTCCACTCTAAGAAAACACACAGTGCCAGGGACCTGGGATCCTGTTGGAATTCCAGAAGAGAATGTGGGCTCCCCACCCCTGGAGCCTTTACCTGAAGTGAAATGCAATTTCATTTCTGAGATAAACCAAAGTGAGATTAGTCTATGTCACTGAGTCAGGATATTATAAAACAAAGCATTTTATATACCAAAGTATGTAAAATGTTTAATATCTCAAAGTATGAATCCTAATCCATTTTCATAAGCAAGCTTATAATTTACCTTGGAGTCAGTTTAAGAAACTTAAAAGCTATATATTTTAAATGACACTGACCTGTTAATGATGTTATAGTTACCTCTAGCTTTATGAATTCCCAAAACAGAAAACAGCCAGATTTTTGATGGTTTGTCATTATCTTACATTTAATGACTAACTTTCCATTTATAGTAACATAAAGTTACTTTTTCTTAACAAAGATTTTTAAAGTTTTATTTATTCATTTTTCATTTCTATACATAACATAAAATATACCATATAACCATTTTTAAGTGTACAGTTCAGTTGTATTAAATGCATTCATAATGTTGTCCAATCATCACCATGGCCTTAACTCTTAACCATCTTATAAAATTGAAACTCTATACATATTAAACAGTAACTTCCCTGTCTCCTCTTCTTCCAAGTCCTTGGCAAGCACCATTCATTGGAGAAGATTAATTGGAACAGACCTTGATGCTGGGAAAAATTGAAAGCAAAAGGAAAAGGGGCTGGCAGAGGATGAGATGATTAGATAGCATCACTGACTCAATGGACATGAACTTGAGCAAATTCTAGGAGTTGGTGAAGGACAGGGAAGCCTGGCACAATATAGTTCATGGAGTTGCAAGGAATCAGACGTGACTTGGTGACTGAACAACAACAAAATGATAATTCTGTTTTTAATTTTTTGAGGAGCCACCATCACAGCAGCTTTATCATGTTTTATTCCCACTAACAATGCATAGGGTTCCAGTTTCTCCACATGCCTGTCAGTATTTGTTATTTTCTGCTTTTTTCCATAGCTATCTTTTAGTTGCTAAGTCATGTCCAACTCTTGTGCCCCCATGGGCTGTCCTTTGTGCATTTTTCAATCAGATTGTCTGTGTTGTTGAGTTTTAGGAGTTTCCTATCTATTTGCTCTACTGTATCTTTTTTTTTTTTTTTAATATTATTTTTAATTGAAGGGTAATTTGCTTTACAATATTGGGTTCATTTCTACTGCTTTACAGTATTGGGTTCATTTCTACCATACATCAACATGAATTAACCAAGAGTGTACATATGCTCCCTCCCTCTTGAACCTCCCTTTCACCTCCCACTTTTTCCCACCCTTCTAGATTGTTATAGAGCCCCAATTTGAGTTCCCCAAGTCGTACAGCAAATTTCCATTTGTGCACAAAGTCATTAACACAGTGTGTGAATGAAATGGTGTATTTCAAACAGTTATGAAATATCAATAAAATACAAAAAAAAAACCTAAGAAGTAGCCACAAAGAAATTTTGGAGCTAAAAAGTACAATTACTGAAATGAAATTCACTAGAGGAATTTGAAGGCTGATCTAAGCAACAGAGGAAAAAACAGGTAACTTGAAGATAGGGCAATGAATATTACTGAATCTGAAGAACAGAAAAAAAAGGACTGAAGAAAAGTGAACAGAGCATAAGAGACCCATGAGACATTATAGGAGTCTCAGAGGAAGAAGAGAGAAAGGGGCAGAGAGAATATTTAAAAGACCAAATGGCAAAAACTTGCCAAATCTAATGAAAAATGTGAATATAAACATCCAACAAGCTCAATAAATTTCTAAAAAGATAAATTCAAAGAGACTCATACCAAGACATTATAATCAAAACTTTCAAAAGACAAAGGCAAACAGAGAGTCATGGAGCTATTTGAAAGGAAATTTTAATGCATTTAGTATGTACTTTTCATGTGTAATCATTACTGATTTCTACTTTAAGAAAAATATATTTATAATTTCACATGTGAAGTTTAGAGACTCCTTTAATTCTGTAATCTTGAGGAAATTTATTTCCCTCTCAGAATTATTAGTTACTTCAAATTTCATATGGCTAGAATGGGTATATGAACAGTTTTTGTAACTGTCAGTTGTACTTTATGTATTACATTAATATGCTTTACTTAACATTTATTTTTGAATGAGATAGAGGCCTTGAATATGTCTCATTATTTTAAGAAGTTGCTTTAACCTAAAATTTCTTAGTGACTTGATTGTTTGGTTTTAACTTACTCTATATAAAAAGAGCTTTATATACTATAAAATAACATGTGTTGGTAGTGACAAAAAGTTCTCAGAGACAAGGAGCTCGCCTCATTTGTGTTTATCCCATACCTAATTGAATGCCAAACACATAGGGGAGGCTTAAAAGGTTTTGAATGAGTAGGTAGATAGACATGAAAGAAATTTTAAAGATCATTTAGTCTTATCATACCATTATAAAGGCAAGGAAATGAAGCCTGGGGAGGTTCATATTTTGCTTTACTTTTTCCAATTTATTGGAATTATTACACTTCAAGCATTTTATCACTACACTGCTCTAGATTCAGCAAAAATATTCTCTTCCAGTATGTCTCGAAAATGATGCATAGATACCATATATATGGATTATCTCATTAAGTCCACTTTTATTATAGTCTGCAGAAAGTTCCTGACTGGTGCTTAGAAAAACAAGTTAAGAATAGAAGACAATACAGAAATCAAGAGTTTCTAGCCTAGATGGGGAATACTGCCTGCTGTTTGCTTTTGAGTAGCTATGAGTTTAAATAATCTTAAATAACTAATTTTTATGTTTAACTGTTCTGCTCTTGGACTTTTAAGAGGAATAGTCTGCTAAACCCTGCTGACTGTATATATTGTTTTGCAGTTCAGTCTGACATAGCAGTTACCAGACAGACTAACAGCTTCTACTCATAAATTTTAGATTATTCATCACCATGATTGAATTGTCCCACTTAAGAAATAAATTACTTTCAGGTTGAATTTGATTTTAAATGTCTAGCCACTATTTTTGTGAGCAAGATTGGGGTTTCTTCTCTAACCCAGGTCCTTAAATATGAGCCCGCCATGTGATGAAAACTAAGAATTCTGTTAAAAATGAAACAACTAATTAGAATTCCAGAAAAGATACATTTGGTGGGAAGGTCCTTTAGCATCAGTATAGATACTCAGAAATACTAGATGCCATGTTTCACTTGCCAGAAGAACTGGTTTTGGATAATAGTGATTGTGAAGGCAGCTTCTAAACAGCAAGTATGACATCTTTATAAGTTTGTAATATACACTTAGTGTGTGTATTATATTAATAATATAAACTTTACCTAACATTTGTTTTTGAATGAGTAGACATGATAGGAAAGTAGACATGATCCTTTCTTAAGATTAGAAAGAATCAGGATTTGGGAAAGGGACTAATGGAAGTAAATAGCTTTATTGTATAAACCGAATGTATGCAGGTTAACTTCATTGCTCTAAGAAAAATTGTCAGGCCAAATGTAGTTCTAAAATTTGTATTATAAAGCCTTCGTTCAAGAAAATTAACTTTAATGAGAGTTAATGGAAAAATCTGAAAATCTTAGTGATGATTAATGCCAAGCTCCTGCACTCCAGTTTTTTTCCATTATTAAGTATTATCATCTCTAATGAAATCTTTACCTTCTGGAATCTAGAGGATTCTTCTGGAAGGTGGAGTGTGTTCTCATATTGGAATTTTAAATTAATGTGTGTTAACCCATAGAAATACTGCAAGATTGGAAAAATTAAAACTGCAAACTCCCCCAGATTCCTTAAGACCCTGATCTCATAGGAGTAGAGGAAATATGTGTCTTCAACTGAGATATTCATAAAACAGAAGATCACTAACTTAACCATAATTATCTTCACTATATTTCTCTTAAAAATTTAACATTTAAGTTATAAAAAATAAATGCCCTATAATAATAAATGCCTTATGATAGTAATCTGACCCAGCAAATCCACTACTGGGTATATACCCTGTGTCTGTGTATGTGTGTCTTTGTGTGTGTGTACTTAATTGCTCAGTCATGTCCAACTCTTTGTGACCCCATGAATGTAGCCCGCCACGCTCCTCTGTCCGTGGAATTTTCCAGGCAAGAATACAGAGTGGGTTGCCGTTTCCTACTCCAGGGAATCTTCTGACCCAGGGATCAAACCTGCATCTCTTGCATTGGCAAGTGAATTATTTATTACTACCTTGAAAAAACCATAATTCAAAAAGACACACACCCCAGTCTTCATTGTAGCACTGTTTACAATAGCCAGGACATGGAAGCAACCTATATGTCTAGTTTACAAACAAATGGATAAAGAAGGTGTGGTACATATATACAATGCAATATTACTCAGCCATAAAAAGGAATGAAGTTGGGTCATTTGTAGATACATGGATGAACCTTGAGTCTGTCATACAGAGTGAAGTAAGTCAGAAATAGAAAAACAAATATCATATTAACACATGTATGTGGCATCTAGAAAAAAACGGTACAGAAGAACCTATTTGTAGGAATGATGGTACAGATGTAGAGAACAGATGTGGACATGGAGTGGGGGTTAGGGGAGTGAGCTGAACTGGGAGACTGAGATTGACATGTACACTACCATGTGTGAAATAGCTAGTGGGAAAAAACTGCTGTACAGTTTAGGAGCTCAGCTCGTTGCTCTGTGGTGACCTAGTGGGTGGGAATGTGGGGGCTGGGTGGGATCAAGGACCAAGAAGAACGGGGACATATGTATACATATGGCTGATTCACTTCATTGTACAGCAGAAATTAACACAACATTGTAAGGCAACTATATCCCAGTTTAAAAATAATAACATATCATGTTCTCTCTTGCTAATCTTCATCAAATGAAAATTATAACCCCCTTAAGCTCAATTTCAGGACGCTTTCAGGCTCCCATCAATCTAACTTTTTTTTATCTTACAACAAAAGTTCTTCTGATAATGATTTGACTGATAAGGGAAGCAGGGTGGGAGTAGGTTTGTTTACCCAACATTAAGGTCCTTCAGTCACATATTAATAATAATGTGTGTGTGTGTTCCAGAGTGTAGTGTCTAAGTCTCTAGTCAGAGCTCTGCTAAACATGGAGAATCTTCATGTAGGGACCAATGTTTCAGGATAGGAAAGAGAAAGAAAGGGAAAGGAAGTCTAGATAAAAGTTTATAAACTTAAAAAGTGAAATTTTAAAATGATTTCTGGAAATTTAGGCTTCTTCTTTAGGATAGTATCTTGTGAATGAGGACCCATTCAAATACATTCCTCATATCATCTACTAAATTAGTGCATTTGTACAGAATATTACCTGGCAGCATTGTTTGATATAGGGAATCTAGGAAATAGGGTTGGTTCTTTGTGAACAAATATGTAATCAAAGTAATAATCTCTCAGAGGTTTTAATCTAGTACCTCAAATTAACTCTGCAGACATGTTTTAAATTTTTTCCTCATGCTGCTTAAAATATTTTGAATTGTTTTTCAATACTTTTCAAGTGTGATTTTCCATATTTAAAAATTATATTTCTGTAGCAACAACAGTTGGCTGGAGCTAACTAGTTGCCATTCTCTTTGGTCAGTAGTGACCTGTTTTTCATTTCAGTTCAGTTCAGTCGCTCGGTTGTGTCCGACTCTGCGACCCCATGAATCGCAGCACTCCAGGCCTCCCTGTCCATCACCAACTCCTGGAGTTCACTCAAACTCACGTCCATCGAGTCGGTGATGCCATCCAGCCGTCTCATCCTCTGTCGTCCCCTTCTCCTCCTGCCCCCAATCCCTCCCAGCATCAGGGTGTTTTCCAGTGAGTCAACTCTTCACATGAGGTGGCCAAAGTACTAGTGCCTCTCAGTTCCCTTCCTCCTGCTCTTTCTCCCATCCAGATAGCTGTAGACAGTTTGTATGCCCTGTGCCTTTCTACTATTTGATGATCTCAGTTGTAGCGGAACCTCTTAAGTTAGATCGTCATGCCTCATAGCATTTGAGTTGATGACCTCTCAGCTTCTGAATGCAATTAAACTCCTGCTATGAAAGGGAAGAGTTGTTGGCATTAGCTGGTTTATCTTAATGACTTCAGCAATCTGATGGCTCAGATGGTAAAGAATCTGCCTGCGATGCAGAGACCTTGTTTGATCCCTGGGTCAGGAAGATCCCCTGGAGAAGGGAACAGCTACCCACTCCAGTATTCTGGCCTGGAGAATTCCATGGACAGTATAGTCCATGGGGTCGCAAAGAGTCAGACACAACTGAGCGATTTTCACTTTCCAGCAGTCGTATGTCCTTTGGTACACTGTTTTATGAACAAGTGGAAGCAGATGAAAGATAATTTTATTCTATACTCTTATGCTGCCCTTTCACTAGTGTAACTGGAACTAAGAAAGACAAGACAGTACTACAGAACAGATGTAAACATGAACTTGGCAAATTCTCCTGGTTTAAACATTCTTTGTGAAAATGTCTGATGGTTCCAGAAAATACCAGTATTTTATTACCTGTGTTTTTTCCCAAATGAACCATGAACTTCTTTGGAAATACAGTGACTCTCAACATTGAAGGAGAACTTCTTCATGTAGGAACTCTAAATGACATTATAAATACTTCTTTTTAAAAATTTCCACTGTAATATTTGTCTTAAAAGATCGAAATGTACTGAAAGAATACAGTGCCAGAAATCACAATTTTTAATCTCTTCCTTCATACCATAGTATATCAAAAGGATTTTAGGTACCCATTATTAATGATTTATCTTTGTTTTGATTTTTCCTAACATGGTTTAGTTCGCATAGTTAAACTTACAATTCAAGTTTCTAAATTCCCAAGGCTTCCTTTGGATGCCAGCATTAATCAAAGGGTTCTTCATTTGAAAGGAAGACTGTGCTGCACTTGGCAACGATTCAAATGCAGTAAAGCTTGGTCCTTTCAAACTATGAGTGGAGATAATTGAAGCATAAACCATTTAATGTTTTTGCACACACTTGACTGTGTATTTTGAGGAGAAGAAAGTGCATGTACATTGACTATTTTCACTATTTTACTTGTTAAAAGAATCTAATGAACAAGGATTCAATTGACTTTGGGACTTATATCTTGAATTTTTCACTAACTCATAATGCCGTCTTTTGATACAGCTGATTTCTTCAAATGAATGCCAGTGATGTCAGCTATCATCATAATATTTCTGTTAGCATTTTAATATTAGTTTTCAAAATGAGAAAGGCAAACCCATATCCAGAATATATAGCTTTACTCCTGTAAAATGAGTTGTTGCCACTTCTACAGTAGATGAGATCCAGTGTAATCGCCATATCCCCAACTCCTTATTGTTTCTCATTCTGCACCCCATCTTTTCTACCCACTCCTCAACCCCTACCCTCACAGTATAGTCTCATACTTACTGTCCTGGTTCCTGTCAGTGCTTGTTAGCTAGGTACTGCACTTAATTCAGGCTATAGTCCCTTTCTCCCTCAAATGACCATCACATTCCTAGTCAAGTTATCTTGTACTGAACCCGTTTTTGGCTTAATGGCAGCAGAGAAGATGGGACAGACTGCAGGAAGTGAGAGCAATGTTGCCTAATGGGGTAGAACATTTTTTCAGCAAGAGAGCTAGCCTTTAGGGGTAATTTCTCCATCATCTTCAAATGAGAGAATGTTAGCCTTTAACAGTCCACTTCTGAAGGCTCTGAAAATCCATTCAAGTGAATCTGGGGATTCAGGATTTTCATATTATCAACTAGGTGTTCCTATCCCATGGGTCTAGTATCATTTTTTACTGTCTAAGGCTCTAACCTTAATATAGCAGACCTGCTTAAGTTGAGAATTTAACCTTCTTGTCTATAGCCATACCACCGTGAACACACCCCATCTTGGAAGATTAGCTAACCTTGATACTAATCTTAATTATTAAGCTAATCTTAATACTAATCTTGATTAGTACTTGGATTTAACCTTCAGAGCTCTTCTAGGCCCTCACTCAGAGTTCTTCTGCTCTTACCATTAAGACCATTAACTTCTGGTCTTATTTCCTTGCCCTTCAGGATAGAGGTAAAAACCTCTTGTTTTGCTCCCCAAGAGGCTTTCCTTGCCCTTTAGGATAGAAGTAAAAACCTCTTGTTTTGCTCCCCAAGAGGCTTTCACACTTAGCTTTTAATATTTATTACTTATGCTCAGGCTTTGTATCTTTCCTGTGTTTCCTGAGTTGAGCTTTGCAAAAGCCATCTTAATTCTATTGTCTTTATTTGTCGTTGTGCAGTCTTTAAATTGTGTCCAAATCTTTGCAGCCCCATGGACTACAGCATGCCAGGCTCGCCTGTCCATCACTATCTCCTGGAGTTTGCTCAAATTCATGACCATTGTGTCGGTGATGCTATCTAACCATCTCACTCTCTGCCACCCCTTTCTCCTTTGGCCTTCAATCTTTCCCAGCATCACAGTCTTTCCAGTGAGTTGGCATCAGGTGGCCAAAGTAATAGAGCTTCAGTTTTAGCATCAGTCCTTCCAATGAGTATTTGGGGTTGATTTCCTTTAGGATTGACTGATCTCCTTATGGCCCAAGGGACTCTCAAGAGTCTTCTCCAGCACCACAATTCGAAAGCATCAGCTCTTCAGCACTCAGCTTTCTTTATGGTCCAACTCTCACATCTACACATGACTAATGGAAAACCTATAGCTTTGATCAAATGGACTTTTGTATACAATGTGATGTCTCTTTTTAATACACTATCTAGCTTTGTCATTGCTTTTCTTCCAGGGAGCAAGTGTCTTTTAATTTCATGGCTACAGTCCTCATCCACAATGATTTTGGAGTCTAAGAAAATTAAATATGTCACTGCTTCCACTTTTTCCTCTTCTGTTTACCATGAAGTGATGGGACTAGTTGCCGTGATATTAGTTTTTTGAATGTTGAGTTTCAAGCCAGCTTTTTTATGATCCCCTTTCCCCCTCATCAATAGGCTCTTTTGTTCCTCTTCACTTTCTGCCATTAGGGAGGTATCATCTGCATACCTGAGGTTATTGATATTTCTCCCAGCAATCTTGATACCAGCTTGTGATTCATCCAGCCTAGCATTTCATATGATGTACTCTGCATGTAAGTTAAATTAAGCAGGATGACAATATACAGTTTTGAGTAGTCTCAGTGACATGTCATAGCATCCGTTAGTTTTATTGAGTACATTTCCTTTAATTTTATCGTGTACAATACTCTTAACCGTATAGGATGGTAAGAACTTTATTGCTTTGTTGACCAAAATTTTTTTCAAGCTGTTATTCTCATTCAGTCAAACTCTGAGGCGTTATTCTGCATATTGAGTTGTTATTAAATAATTGTCTCAATTTTTATTTCTTTGCAAAATGAATTATTTTTCTGTAACTCCTTTATATAATTGAATGATGAAATGAATTTTTTAAAATATCTGATTTATAAGGTACTTCCAGTCCCTCATCTTACTTTACTATTTTTCAAAGTCTTATTAAATAACTAGTGAAGCTGTGAAAATAGAATCAACAAACATCGTGGGAGTAGCAAGAAATGAGCCTAGAAATGTAGGTAGGTAGGCTTTCACCTGACAGATGAGATTTACCCTATATCCTGGAAGAGAAAGAATGAGATCAAATTTGCACTTTTCTATTTTAATCATGCTGATGACAGTGTGAAGGATCCATGGGTGAAGGAGAGAAGATTGATTGTAGGTATGTCATCTTGCAAATCACAGATACTGTTTGGGAGTTTTCCTAGTGGAGTATGGAAATAAACACTTCATTAGGAGTATATGATTAAACAGATTAAAAAAATTACCATTACAAAAGACTATATTTCAGACTTTCCTTATGGTATAGTGGATAAGAATGCACCTGCTGATGCAGGGGACATGGGTTTGATCCCTCACCTGGGCATATTCCACATGCTCCAGAGCAACCACGTCTATGTGCCACAGCTACTGAACTGTTGCTCTCGAGTCCGAAAGCTGCAACTACTGAGACCATACGCTCTAGATCCTATTCTTTGCAACAAGAGAAGTTCATGCAACACAAAGAAGAGTAGCCTCCACTTGCCCCACTTGCAGCAACAAAGACCCAATGCAACCAGAAATAAATAAAAAGTCCAAATTAACCAAAGATTAAAAAAAAACCCTACATATTTGTATTCATAGGCAAAGCATCTTTAGTGTGGTGAAAATAAATGTAGAGATATTTGCTACATTGACTTAGACAATTGTTCCACTTTTCAGAGTTAGTTTTGGGTTCAGCTGGGCTTCCCAGGTGGTGCTAGTGGTAAAGAACTCACCTACCAATTCAGGAGACTGAAAAGATGCAGGTTCCATCCCTGGGTTGGGAAGATCCCCTGAAGGAGGACATAGCAACCCATTCCAGTATTCTTGTCTGGAGAATCCCTATGGACAGACTAACCTGGCTGACTACAGTCCAGGGGTTGCAAACAGTTGGATGTGACTGAAGCAGCTTTAGCACTCAGACACGCAAGCAGCACACACAATAATAAAGTTAACAAGTTACTTAGCCTTCAGAGGGTTCTATGAAAATCTTTATCATTATGATTATTACATAAATCAGCTTCATTAAATTCGTATGAAGCCTTTACAGAAAACATATGAATGATGGTTTGCTAAACGTATTTAATGGGATGAAAAAGAAAACCTTTTCTTTGAGATAGTCATGATCTTTATACCACTTTCATCTTTTAAAAGTGTGGAAGGATGTCATTTTAATATTCCTTTGAGTCAGCTCATCATTCTAAAACTTCCATATTCATTAAATAAAATTGGCATTACACAAAGGTAATAAATGATGCTGCTAGAGTAGACTTGCAGATTACCTGGCCTTTGCATTAATAGGTTGTTTGATTTGAATGTCAACCTACTGTTTTTCAAACCATCTTTTTTAAATTCTTGCACTTTTTAATAACACTTTTTAGTTGAAATATATGGAAATAATTGTACTACTTAAAATTTGAAATACAATTTATTGCTCAGTTAACATGTGTGCTAATGATTGTAGGTGCTGTAATACTATTATTTAAAATAATGCTGAAATTCAGTGGAGACGCAGACATAGAGACCAGACTTGTGGACAAAGTAGAGGAAGAACAGGGTGGGATGCTTTGAGAGAGTAGCATTGAAACATATACATTACCATATGTGAAACAGATTGCCAGTCGGAATTTTCTGTGTGACACAGGGAGCTCAAACCCAGTGCTGCATGACAACCTAGAGGGGGTGGGATGGGGTAGGAGGTGGGAGGGAGATTCAAGAGGAAGGGCAGATATGTATACCTATGGCTGATTCATGTTAATGTATGGGATTAAACCAATACAGTGCTGTAAAACAGTTACTCTCCAATTAAAAATAATAATTTTTAAAAATAAATTAATAATACTGAAACATGACTATGATAAATAGTAAAGTGTTGCTTTTAGAGTGAGAAAGCAAAAATGTGATTATGATTAGACTATCTTTTAAAAAAATATAGCCTGTCTTAAAATGTGTAAGATATAAAAGTAGTACACATAATTGTTTTTAAAAGTAAAGAACAGAGGAGGAACAAGATGGCGGAGCAGTAGGTGGATGTGGAGTACATTTCTCTCCACGGATACATCAGGAGTACACCTTCAGACACAGAAGTGCATGCAGAACACCAGCTGAGAGTGGACAGGAGTACCTGACCAGTGGAAAAGAATATATAGAACCATGCAAAACTTGGTAGGACAAAGGAACTAGGGGGAAAAGGGAGTGAGTGTTAGTAGGACTGGACTGCCCTCAGTGGGTGGGGGAACTGAAGCAGCAGTCTGATCCCCACATCGGGGCAAGTGTCTGAGTCAGAGGAGAAACATTTAAGGCTGAGAGTGAAAAAGCTGATCTGTGAAAGCCTAAATGGAATGAGAATCAGAGTACTTGCTGCAGCCATACATACCCCGGACAAAAATGCTGGTCCCCTGGAAGGCGCAGCAGCTGGGAGCTGGAGTTTAGGGATTGTGGATCAACCCCAGGGTGAGGGCTGCTGTTGACTGCAGAGAGACAGATTGAGGGGATGTGAAGTAGGAGTTCGTGGTGGGAAATGCTAGTGGAGGAAAGCCAGGCAGTCATGGAAGCAAGGCAGTACTGCTGAGTCACGCATAGGGGGTGAAGCCATCACTATAGCCTCTCTCTCCCCACATGCCAGCATTGGCAGCTGAACAAGAGAGAGGCTGGCCTATTAAATGCCTGATGCATTTGAGTACAGAGTAGGACCCCACCCAAGGTGCTCCTCCAAGTGACTGATGCACCGAACTACAGAGTAGGGCCCCACCCAGAGTGCCCTTTTAAGTGCCTGAAGCACCAGTCTACAGAGTGGGACCCCAGCCAGGAGGGCCCCCTCTATGTGCCTGACTCGCAAAACTACAGAGAAGGACCCTAGGCAAGGGAGCCCTCTAAGGGCCTATACAGGCAGAGCTAGAGAGAAAGCTTGGCCAAAGAAACCTTCTGATCACCAGCTACAAGAGGCTTGGAAAAAGACCATAGGGCCATAACTCCTGTGGCGGAGGCAGTCCTTGTCCCTGCACAGTTGGTACCGCCAGAGTCCCCATGAGCCAAGCAGCTGCACCACCTGCACGCTCAACTCTCACTGAGGCAGAGCTGCCACAGGCAAAAAAGTCTTGCCTCTGTGCACGCAGGATAGCTTTGGTTGTGTCCAATTCTTTGCGACCCTGTAGACTGTGGCCTGCCAGGCTTCTCTGTCATGGAGGGGGCTTCTCCAAGAAAGAATACTGGAGCATATTGGCCAATAGTGGTTTCCATACCCTTCTAGAGCACTATATTTCCTACTGCCCTAGCTGCCAAACCCCCTGAATACCTGGTGCTGCCAGACCCCTGCAACCCAAGCAACTGTAGCACATTTACACCTGGCTCTCACAGGTTAAACCCAAGTCCTCTGGAGCAGCCTTAGGAGGAAACCGCTGTGGACGACCCACATGTAGAGGTGGAAATAAAACCACAGTTGAAACTCAGGGGCAGTGTGGCTAAGGAAGAAGACCCAAAACATTCCCATCAGCTGTACAGTTCGGTTCAGTTCAGTCGCTCAGTCATGTCCTACTCTTTGCGACTCCATGGACTGCAACACACCAGGCCTCCCTGTCCATCACCAGCTCTCGGAGCTTACTCAAACTCATGTCCATTGAGTCAGTGATGCCATCCAACCGTCTCATCCTCTGTCATCCTCTTCTCCTCCCGCCTTCAATCTTTCCCAGCATCAGAGTCTTTTCAAATGAGTCAGTTCTTCACATCAGGTAGCCACAGTATTGCAGTTTCAGCTTCAGCATCAGTCCTTCCAATGAATATTCAGGACTGCTTTCCTTTAGAATGGACTGATTGGATCTCCTTGCTGTCCAAGGGACTCTTAAGAGTCTTCTCCAACACCATGGTTCAAAAGCATCAGTTCTTCAGTGCTCAGCTTTTTTCATAGTCCAACTCTCACATCCGTACTTGACAGCTGGAAAAACTATAGCTTTTACTGGACGGACCTTTGTTGGCAAAGTAATATCTGCTTTTTAATATGCTGTCTAGGTTCAAGCTGCACATTAAATCCACACAATCAACTAGGTAGACTCTCTGTCCATGGAATATATAAAAGGCCATTGAGAGCTCCTACAAAAGAAAACATACTAGTTCTGATAGCTGTGGACATTGGCGGCCGAGAACACACAGGAGTAAGACCAGATTAGAATCTGAGCTGCGTCCACAGCAGGTCCAGGGAACAGCACAGTATTGGAGGTCATCCTAAGGTGGACTGTGACTCCCAGCAAGGCAAAGAACTCTGACAGCAGTGATTGAACAAAAATATTTATTATTCCTTTTTTTTTTTACTTGTTCTGTAGATTCTTTTGTATTTTTTTCCCCTTTTTTCCCCTTCTCTTGTAGTTGTCGATTTTATTAGCACTAATAAATCCAGTTAAACTTTTGAGCTTTTTTTTTTTTTCTTTTTCCTCAGTCACATTTTTATTGTTCTCATAAACCTCTGCTTCTGTGTTGGGCTTTTGCAGGTCTCTGCAGTTTTCCTCTTTTTGTTTTTCTTTTTGATTTTTTGTTTTTTTTTTGATCTCTTTTAAAAATTTTAATTTTTAATTTTTTAAACCCATTATTATTTTTTCTACATTTATTCCTAGTGTTCTTTTCCCCTTGCAGTTAATCTTTAATGTATAGAAATCTTCCTCTACGTCTGTTTAATTTTGCGTATCTATTCTTTCCTTTCCTCTCAATGTATTTGTTAGTTTTGTTTGCACTGCTTTATTCCCCACTTGGCACCTTGCTTTAGTTTTGTTTTCCAATTTGTGCTTTAGTTAGTTTTGTTTTTAACTGGTAAATATAATTTTTTATTTCCTTTGTTCACTGGGTCAACCTACTATATTTTTGTTGGACTGTGTTGACTTTGCTCTTGGGTGTATATGTGTATATTCCATTATTTTAATTCTAATTTGCCTGATTTTCTAACTGCCATTTGTCTGTGGTTCATCTTTGGTTTCTCATTTTTGGATATTTGTTTTAATCTCACTTAATGCCATAACAAACCACTTGTGGAATCTTTGTTCCCAACCAGAGATCAAGCACTGAGCCTTTGGAATGGTAGCACTGACTACAAGACCCTAGACTACCAGAGAACTAACCCTAGGGAGTATCACATAGTGAGAACTCACACAAAGGAAACCATGTGAATACAAGAACCAGCATCACCCACCCACCAGTAGCACCCTGTGCATCTGAACAACAAACAAAAATACAAATCCAATATCAGCAGACAGGATTACCACATCACTCAGCCTTGCCCATCAGAGGAAAAACAAACAAAAACTCAGCACAGATCTCACCCTAGAGGAAGCTTACACAAACCACTGCACCAGCTTTAGGGGGCAGAAACCAAAAGGAAGAAAGAATTCAACCTTGAAGCCTGGGAAAATTAGACCTCAAACACAATAAGTTTAAAATGTATGTAATAAAATAGCAGAGAAATACTACACACATGAAGGAACAAACTAGAAACACAGAAGTCCAAATAAATCAAGAGCAAATAGGCAAAAAAGAATTCAGAATAATGATAGTAAAGATGATGAAAAACCTTGAAAGCAAAATGGAGAAAATGCAAGAATCAATTAACAAAGACCTAGAAGAATTAAAGAATAAACATGCAGAGACAACACAGTTACTAAAATTAAAAATACTCTAGAAGGACTCAATAGCAGACTATCTGAACCAGAAGAATGAATCAGTGAGCTGGAAGATAAAATGGTGGAAATAACTTCTGAAGAGCAAAATAAAGTAAAAAGAATGAAAAGAGCTGAGGACAGTCTCAGAGACTTCTGGGACAATATCAGATGCACCAACATTGAAATTATAGGGGTCCCAGAAGAAAAAGAGAGAAAGGGTATGAGAAAATTTTTGAAGAGATTATAGTTGAAAATTTCCCCAACATGGAAAAGGAAATAGTCAAGCAAGACCAAGAGGCACGAAGAGCCCCATACAGTATAAACCCAAGGAGAAACATACCCAGACACATACTAATCAAACTAACAAAGACTAAACACAAAGTAAGAATATTAAAAGCAGCGATGGAGAAGCAACAAATAACATACAAGGGAAATCCCATACACTTAACAGTTGATCTTTCAACAGAAACTCTGCAGGCCAGAAGGGAATGGCAGGATATATTTAAAATACTGAAAGGGAAAAATCTACAACCAAGATGAATGTACTCAGCAAGAATCTCATTCAGAATTGATGGAGAAATAAAAAGCTTTTCAGACAAGCAAAAGTTAAGAGAATTCAGTACCACCAAACCAGCTTTACAACAAATGTTAAAGGGACTTATATAGTCAAGAAATACAACAGAAGAAAAAAGATCTACAAAAGCAACCCCAAACAATTAAGAAAATCACAAGTAATCAATAATTACTTTAAATGTAAATGGATTAAATGCTTCAACCAAAAGACACAGACTTGCTGAATGGCTACAAAAACAAGACCCATTTATATGCTGTTTACAAGAAACCTACCTCAGACCTCAAGACACATATAGACTGAAAGTGAGAGGATGGAAAAATATACTCCATGCAAATGGGAAGCAAAAGAAAGCTGGAGTAGCAATCCTCATATCAGACAAAATAGACCTTAAAATAAAGAAGATTACAAGAAATAAGATAAAATGATAAGATCATTACACTACATAATGATCAAGGGATCAATCCAAGAGGGAGACAGAACAATTGTAAATGTCTATACGCCCAACATAGGAGCACCTTAATACATAAGACAGACGCTAACAGACCTAAAAGGGGAAATTGACAGTACTGCAATAATAGTAGGAGACTTCAACACCCCACTCTCACCAATGGACAGATCATCAAAACAGAAAATTAATAAGTAAACACAAGTTTACTTTAATGTATCTAATGATACATTAGATGAGCTGGACCTCATTGATATATTCAGGACATTCCATCCAAATGCAGAAGAATACACCTTCTTCTCAAATGCACATGGAATATTCTCCAGGATAGACCAAATCTTGGGTCACAAATTAAACCTCACTAAATTTAAGAAAGTTGAAATCATTTCAATCATCTTCTCTGACCACAGTGATATGAGACTAGATATCAATTACAAGAAAAAAAACTGTAAGAAACACAAACACATGAAGATTAAACAACACATTTCTAAATAACCAACAGGTTACTGAAGAAATCAAAAGGAAAGTCAAAAAATCTCTAGAAAGAAATGACAATGGAAATACGACAACTCAAAACCTATGGGATGGAGCAAAAGCATTCCTGAGAGGAAAGATAGCAATACAGTCCTACCTCAAGAAACAAGAAAAACATCGAATAGACAACCTAAATTTACAGCTAAAACAACTGGATAAAGAAGAACAGAAAAGCCCCAAAATTAGTCGAAGGAAAGAAATCATAAAGATCTGAGCAGAAATAAATGCAAAAGGAATGGAAGAAACATTAGTAAAGATTAATAAAACTAAAAGCTGGTTCTTTGAGAAGGTAAACAAAATTGACAAACCTTTAGCCAGACTCATGAAGGAAAAAAAAGGACAAAAATAAAATCAAAATTAGAAATAAAAAAGGAGAGATTACAACAGATAATTCAGAAATACAAAGGATTATAAGAGACTATTATGAACAACTATACGGCAATGAAATAGATAACTTGGAAGAAATGGACAGATTCTTAGAAAAGTTCAATCTTCCAAGCCTGAACCAGGAATAAATAGAAATTATAAACAATTACAAGCACTGAAATTGAAGCTGTGATCCAAAATCTCCCAAAAAACAAAAGCCCAGGACCACATGACTTTACAGGAGAATTCTTTCAGATATTTAGAGAAGAGCTATGCTGGATCATCAAAAAAGCCAGAGTTCAAGAAAAACATCTATGTCTGCTTTATTGACTATGCCAAAGCCTTTGACTGTGTGGATCACAATAAACTGTGGAAAATTCTGAAAGAGATGGGAATACCAGACCACCTGACCTGCCTCTTGAGAAACCTATATGCAGGTCAGGAAGCAAAAGTTAGAACTGGACATGGAACAACAGACTGGTTCCAAATAGGAAAAGGAGTACGTCAAGTCTGTATACAGTCACCCTGCTTATTTAACTTCTATGCAGAGTACATCATGAGAAATGCTGGGCTGGAAGAAGCACAAGCTGGAATCAAGATTGTGGGAAGAAATATCAATAACTTCAGATATGCAGGTGACACCACCCTTATGGCAGAAAGTGAAGAGGAACTCAAAAGCCTCTTGATGAAAGTGAAAGAGGAGAATGAAAAAGTTGGCTTAAAGCTCAACATTCAGAAAATGAAGATCATGGCATCTGGTCCCATCACTTCATGGGGAATAGATGGGGAAACAGTGGAAACAGTATCAGACTTTATTTTCTTGGGCTCCAAAATCACTACAGATGGTGACTGCAGCCATGAAATTAAAAGACAGTCCTTGGAAGGAAAGTTATGACTAACCTGGATAGCATATTGAAAAGCAGAGACATTACTTTGCCAACAAAGGTCCGTCTAGTCAAGGCTATGGTTTTTCCAGTGGTCATGTATGGATGTGAGAGTTGGACTGTGAAGAAGGCTGAGTGCGGAAGAATTGATGCTTTAGAACTGTGGTACTGTACAAGACTCTTGCAAGTCCCTTGGACTGCAAGGAGATCCAACCAGTCCATTCTAAAGGGGACCAGCCCTGGGTGTTCATTGGAAGGACTGATGCTGAGGCTGAAACTCCAATATTTTGGCCACCTGATGCAAAGAGTTGACTCATTGGAAAAGACCCTGATGCTGAGAGGGATGGGGGGCAGGAAGAAAAGGGGTCGACAAAGGATGAGATGGCTGGATGGCATCACTGACTCTATGCACATGAGTTTCGGTGAACTCCGGCAGTTGGTGATGGACAGGAAGGCCTGGCATGCTGCTATTCATGGGTTGCAAAGGGTGGGACACGACTGAGCGACTGAACTGAACTGAAGGAAACAAATCAAAGAAAACATAAATAGTTGGAGAGATATTCCATGTTCCTGGGTAGGAAGAATCAATATTGTGAAAATGACTGTACTACCAAATGCAATCTACAGATTCAGTGTTCAGTTCAGTTCAGTTGAGTCGCTCAGTCATGTCTGACTCTTTGTGACCTTTGTGACCCCATGAATCACAGCACGCCAGGCCTCCCTGTCCATCACCAACTCCCGGAGTTCACCCAGACTCACGTCCATCAAGTCTTGATGCCATCCAGCCATCTCATCCTCTGTTGTCCCCTTCTCCTCCTGCCCCCAATCCCTCCCAGCATCAGAGTCTTTTCCAATGAGTCAACACTTCACATGAGGTGGCCAAAGTACTGGAGTTTCAGCTTTAGCATCATTCCCTCCAAAGAAATCCCAGGGCTGATCTCCTTCAGAATGGAGTGGTTGGATCTCCTTGCAGTCCAAGGGACTCTCAAGAGTCTTTTCCAACACCACAGTTCAAAAGCATCAATTCTTCAGTGCTCAGCCTTCTTCACAGTCCAACTCTCACATCCATACATGTCCACTGGAAAACCATAGCCTTGACTAGACGAACCTTTGTTGGCAAAGTAGTGTGATCCCTATCAAATTACCAATCACATTTTTCACAGTACTAGAACCAAAACTTTCACAATTCATATCGAAACACAAAAGACCCCAAATGGCCAAAGCAGTCTTGAGAAAGAAAAATGGAGCTTGAAGAATCAACCTTCCTGAGTTCAGATTATACTACAAAGCTACAGTCATCAAGACAGTATGGTACTGGCACAAAAACAGAAATATTGACCAGTAGAACAAGATAGAAATCCCTGAAATAAACTCATGCACCTATGGGTACCTTATTTAGACAAAGGAGTCAAGAGTATACAATGCGGCAAATTCAGCCTCTTCAATAAATGGTGCTGGGAAACCTGGACAGCTACGTGTAAAAGAATGAAACTGGAACACTTCCTAACACTATACACAAAGATAAACTCAAAATGGATTAAAGACCTAAATGTATGACCAGAAACTATAAAGTTCTTAGAGGAAAACATAGGTAGAACACTCAATGACATAAATCTCAGCAAGATCCTCTATGACCCACCTCCTAGAGTAACAGAAATAAAAAACAAAAGGAAACAAGTGGGACCTGATCAAACTTAAAAGCGTTTACACAGCAAGGTGAAAAGACAACCCTTAGAATGGGAAGAAATAATAGCAAATGAAACAACTGGCAAAGTATTAATTTCCAAAATATACAAGCAGTTCATACAACTCAATGCCAGAAAAACAAACAGCCCAATCAAAAGGTGGGAAGAAGACCTAAACAGACATTTCTCCAAAGAAGACATACAGATGGCTAACAAGCACATGAAAAGATGCTCAACATCAATCATTAGAGAAATGCAAATCAAACCTCACACCTGTCAGAATGGCCATCATCAAAAAGTCTATATACAGTAAAGGTTGGAGAGGTTATGGAGAAAAGGGAATGCTCTTGCACTTTTGGTGGGAATGTAAATTGATATAGCCACTATGGAAGATGGTATAGAGATTCCTTTAAAAACTAGGAATAAAACCACCATATGACCCAGCAATCCCACTCCTAGGCATTATACCTTGAGGAAATTGAAAGAGACTCATGTATCCCATTGTTCATTGCAGCACTATTTACAATACCTAGAACATCGAAGCAGCCTAGATGTCCATCGACAGATGAATGGATAAAGAAGTAATGGTACAATGGAATATTACTCAGCCATAAAAAGGAACGCCATTTGAGTCAGTTCTAATGAGGTGGATGAACCTAGAACCTATTATACAGAGTGTAGTAGGTCAGAAAGAGAAGGATAAATATCGTATTCTAACACATACATATGGAATCTAGAAAAATAATACTGAAGAATTTATTTACAGGGCAACAGTGGAGAAACAGAGAATAGACTTATGGACATGGGAAGAGGGGAGGAGAGGGTGAGATGTATGGCAAGAGTAACATGGAAACTTGCATTACCATATGTAAAACAGATAGCAGCAAGAATTTGCTGTATGGCTCAGGAAACTTCAGGTCTGTATCAATCTAGAGGAGTGGGATGGGGAGGGAGATGGGAAGGAGGTTCAAAAGAGAGGGGATATATGTATACCTATGGCTGATTCATGTTGAGATTTGACAGTAAACAGCGAAATTCTGTAAAGCAATTAGCCTTCAAAAAGATAATTAAAAAATATAAAATGTTTAAAAAGATGCGTTTAATTGCATCATTGTGTAGGGTAGCTGCTGCTGCTGCTAAGTCACTTCAGTCGTGTCCGACTCTGTACGATCCCAGAGACGGCAGCCTACCAGTCTTCCCCGTCCCTGGGATTCTCCAGGCAAGAACACTGGAGTGGGTTGCCATTTCCTTCTCCAATGCATGAAAGTGAAAAGTGAAAGTGAAGTCGCTCAGTCGTTCCCGACTCCTAGCGACCCCGTGGACTGCAGCCTACCAGGCTCCTCTGTCCATAGATTTTCCAGGCAAGAGTACTGGAGTGGGATGCCATTGCCTTCTCCAGTGTAGGGTAGCACTGATCCCTAAAACATATTTTTGTTGTTTCATTCTATGATTGTTACCACTTTCAATCTACCAGAAAGAATATGCAGGTGGTCTTTAATTGTCTTGTTTTCTTTGCTTAGGATGACATATCCATTAGGAAAAGTGGGACTAGCTGTGGAACTATCAATTATCATTATAGAAAAATATTTTTTTAGCTTAAGAGACCTATCTGAGATTTTAATGGTACTTGTAAAAACATTGCTGTAATAAAATGAACTAGAATTATGAAAGAAAAAAAAAGTAAAGAACGCCTTTGAATGACTAGTACTAAATGCTCCCTTTAAATGCATTTTCTTTAATTGTATTAATACAGGGTCATCTGCTTTATTTTCTTTGATGGATCAAGCATGTTAAAATAAAGTTTACAGACTTTGCTGGTGTCCAGCAGTTAAGACTCCACAATTCCACTGCAGGGAGCACAGATTCCATCCCTGGCCAGGGAAATGAGATCCTACATGCCATGTGCTTAGGCGAAAAAAAAAAAATACTGATAGCCTTCCTTGTTGAACTTGCAAGGAGTCACATCACCCATCATTGATGTTGCTTAGATCTAGATCTTATAAACTGTCAATAAGCATCATTTGATATACATAAATATGTGTATATATATAAAATTTAAAATATGTTTAAATACAACTGTATTATTACTGTTTTATGTATTGTATTTCTTCCGGTTTAAATGTACACATCAGTAACAAAGCTTACAATTCTGTTATTTTCCTCCTAGATTTATTCCTCACGACATTGTCTGCTTCTAGTACCTTCCAGTTTGAGATATGGGAAAATTTGGTAAGAAATCTTTTCTTTTAAGCATTTTTAAATGATGGCTTTCAGTGAAAAGCACACAGTTTTAGAAAATAAAATGAACGTAATCACTTGGTCGATTGATCTCAACAATAAATAGAACAGTTTTAAGAGCTTTTGGTTGCATTGCTGCATTCAAACTGCTGAATATTGCTGAAGGAAATGATTCATTCAGCATCACTTCCTCTGCAGGTTTTTAAGCATGACTGCCAATTAAACCAATCAGTCTGCCCTAATGCGCATGTTAACAGGGACCCTGCTAGGCTGTCAGCTGGTGAGAGAGGTGCCTGTCATTTAATTTGTCAGCATGATGGTTTGTTGAAGAAAACCCCTTTTAAAAGACTTATTTTTCCTCTTTGCCTTCAGGCTTCTATAAAAAAAAAAATAAGAACAACAGTCACTAAATTTATTGCCAAGTTGACCAGGATTAACGAACCTTCCCCAGTAATTTTTTGAATTGCAAGTAGAATATTCCCAAACTGGTGTCATGGTTTTATTTTATTTTTAGCTTGAGGTAGATTATATGAAAGATGAATTAATGCAGAATAGACTACCCCAAGTTTTAAAATTCAATTATGGGTACAAAATAGAGGATAGGATTTGAGGACAGGCCAAACTGGCCAACTGAGTGACATTCATGAAATAATGGTGAAGTATTAAACCTCACTTTTCTCATGTGGGAAACAGAAGTAGAATGTCTGCTTCATAGACTGTGAAGATTAAAATGAAACAGTGTTTGTAAAGTACCTGGCACACAGTAGACACTTGGCGAATTTTAGTTTGAGATCACTTGATTTCCCAGCTATTTACTCTAGATTGTCTCTTATTCAATCCAGATTAAACCCCTTGCATTTTAAGAGATTTTTGTTAAAGTACTCATGAACAATAAATAGATCTTAAAAAATGTAAAGCACAAGCCCATGGAAGAAGATTCAATATTTGCCATCTCTTATAGCAGAGTCATAACTCAGATTTCTTCATAGGAGGAAACTAGGAAGAGGGAAAGAGCTTTGTTTAGATAAAATTAGGGCTTTTGAATATTACTAACTACACCCCAACTAAGCAATCTGATCTTTCTTTCTCTTTTAATGAGGCAAGGAGAAAGAAGAAAGACTTCTACACTGGAAAGATTTATCTTTGTTTAATGTACATCTTTTAAAAATATAGTTGTATTTGTTTTTCTGATGATAGATATATGGTTGTTATATTCTTAATGGTTACTGTATATGAAATCTTCCACTAGTAGGGGATATTCATTTTTAGGTGACCTTGAAATCAAGTGAATCTTGAGGTTTTAGAAAGTGAGAAAATCAGTCATTTTGATGGATTATTAATATCCATCTGGGAGAGAAAAGCCTCATTATTAATAAATATATATTTATATAATCAGGGACTACTTTTAAGTATTTTATTTCCTCTCAGCCTAGGCTGATTTAAAGGTAATAAAATGAAGCAACTTTCACTGGAGAAAAATCATGAAGAGACTAGATTTTGGAGAGGGGATCTTTTTTCCCTTTGTTATTTTTTTTTAAACAAAATTAATAAATTGTCTATTTGCCAGTAGAGACTAAGGATTCTTCTTGTGGTAAAATAGCTGGATCCACACGGTATTTGTGTTATCAGTAATATAAAACTCGTTAGTACAAATTAAGGAGAATGTAGACTCAAAATTAACTAGTTCAGATTAAGTTTTGTAAAATGGGAGAATCATTTTTTAATTAGTGACTGGAGAAGTTGCAGTAACACATTCGTTGACCAAAAAGCCTTCAAAACATATAAAGTCATATTAGCTAGTAGAGGAATATGAGCTGCAGCAGATCTTTTTAGTCAGCTGTGGTGTGCACAGCCATGGTAGATGCTCTGGGAGATCAGAAACTAACCGAGGACGAGGGCGAAGATCTGAGTGTAGGCGACTCTGACTGATGTGATGAGATGTACTAACCCCATGTTACAAAGAGTTAAGAAACAGAGCAGTTGCTTCCATTTGGTAGCAATAACCATAATAATTCTTCTAGCTATGAACCATAACAAAGTTCATACATAACTCACAATTGCCAAAACATGGGAAAAACCTAAATGTCCATTGACAGATGAATGGTTAAAGAAGATGTGGGGGGGAGGGGGTGTGTATGTGTGTCTGTGTATATATATAATGGAATCTTACTCAGACATAAAAAAGAATGAAATACTGCTATTTGCAGCAACTGGAGATTCTTTACTAAGTGAAGTAAGTCTGATAGACATACATGATATCACTTACATGTGGAATCTAAAATGCGGCACAAATGAATTTACCTATAAATCAGAAGTAGACTCACAGACATAGAGATCTGACAGAGTGTGGTTGCTAAAGGGGAGGACTGGAAATTTGGAGTTGTTAAATGCAAACTATTACATTCAGAGTGGATAAACAACAAAGTCCTACTTTATATAGCTCTGTCTAATCTCCTGGGATAAACCAAAATGTAAAGAATATTAAAAAAAGAATGTATATCTGTATATAATGGAGTCACTTTGCTATACAGCAGAGATTGGCACAATACTGTATATCAATTCTACTTTAATTTAAAAAAAAAAGAAGGAAGAAGAAAAATCATCCAGCCTCAAAGGGCCAAGACTGAAAATTTCTAACATAAAGGGTGGTGGGTGTTTATTCATGGGTTTTGATTTGCCATTCTTCTCTTAACTCTTTCCGTTCATGATACTTCTCTGTTCTCTTCCTTGATTTCTAGTCCTACATTTCTAATCATTTTCTTGATATAACTCTTATCTAAAATAATTTCTTTTCCTGCTCCCAATTAGACCTTCCTTTATGTTTTCTATTACCTTTGTGTTGGTAGGCATTCTGTGTTCTCATATCTATCCCTTATCTGTCCCTAGCATTCCACTCCTTTAATCATCCATCTGTTTCCCGGGATATAGTAAACTCTACTTATTTCCCCACCTCCAGATTTTCCATCTGATACACAGTATCCAGAGTAATTGCAACAATGAAAGCTCTATTTATCTCACTCTCAGTCCTAAAACCTTTAGGACTTAAGCTCCTCAATAAATTTTTAAAAGATCAAACTACTTAGTTTAGGAGTCAAGGCCTTTGCTGATCTTGTGTAAAGCTATTCTTCTAATCCATATTCTGGCCCAAATCAGCCACTTTCTACTCTATGTCCTCTATTTCCTGTGCATATCCTTTCCCTACTCTTCCTTTTCTTTCAGCCACTAAAATCCTGTTCATCTGCATTAGCCATTTCAAATACCACGTCTTCCTTAAAGCCCTCCCTGATGATCCTGAGTGGACCAAATGGAAGCAACTGCTCTGTTTTTTAACTCCTTGTAACATGGGGTTAGTACATCTCATCACATCAGTCAGAGTTGCCTACACTCAGATCTTCGCTCTCCTCCTCATCTTCCATTAGTTTCTGATCTCCCACAGCATCTACCGTGGGGCTGTGCACACCACAGCTGACTAAAAAGATTTGCTGCAGCTCATATTCCTCTACTAGCTAATACTGTTTTATATGTTTTTAGGGCTTTTCGGTCAATTAATCTTACTGCAAATTGTCCAGTCACTAATTAAAAATGATCCTCCCATTTTACAAAACTTACACTTATGACAATTCTTACAAAACTTACAACAATCATTTTATTGTTACAAAAATTGTTATGAACATAGGAGTGCCTATATCTTTTTAAGTTATAGTTTTGTCTGGCTATATGCCCAAGAGTGGGATTGCTGGATCATCTGGAGCTGTGTTTTCTGAGGAACTTCCATACTGTTTTCCAGTGGCTCTACCAATTTACATCCCACCAGCAGTGTAGGTGGGTTCCCTTTTCTCCACGCCCTCTCCAGAATTTTATTGTAGACTTTAATGATGGCCATTCTGATTGGTGTGAGGTGGTCCCTCATCATAGTTTTGATTTGTATTTCCCTAATAATTAATGATGTTGAGCATCTACTGGCCATAGGCCAGATGATTCTTTATTGTGGAGATCTGTCCTTTAACTTGTTTACCAGTATCCCTGGCCTCTGTTCCCTTAGATTCTAGAAGCCACCTCCCACTTGAAACAGTCAAAATATCTCCATACATTGCCCAGTGTCCTCGAGAATAAATACACCTCAAGTCAAGAACCATTGCTTTATGAATAAAGATGTAGATACAATGATAGTCATCATAGGTTGCTTCGTGATCATTTTTAACATTATAAATATGGCAGTCTAAATACTAAATATTAAAACCTGCAGGCCAAAGCATAGGTGGTCATCCATGAAAGGATACTTATTACAACATAGCACCTGTGATTGGAATTCAAGCAGAAAATGTCAACTCTCCTGTCAATGGCAGTGTGTTTAGCTGCTTCAGTGATGGATAGCAGATATAATAGTATTACCACTAGCATTCCTAGTCAGTAATTGTTAATGTTGACTAAGTACATATTTGTGCATATGCTGAACTAGTAAGCACTTTATATGCATTATTTTACTCATCTTCACAAAAACTTTGTAAAAGTTCATTTTATATAAAAGTAAACAGATGCTTGGAAACGAACAGAAATCATTCTGTCGTTTTTGAGATTGCGTCCAAGTACTGCATTTCAGACTCTTTTGTTGACCATGATGGCTACTCCATTTCTTCTAAGGGATTCCTGCCCACAGTAGTAGATACAATGATCACTGAGTTAAATTCACCCATTCAAGTCCATTTTAGTTCGCTGATTCCTAGAATGTCGACGTTCACTCTTGCCATCTCTTGTTTGACCACTGCCAATTTGCCTTGATTCATGGCATTCCTGACATTCCAGGTTCCTATGCAATATTGCTCTTTACAGCATCAGACCTTGCTTCTATCACCAGTCACATCCACAACTGGGTATTGTTTTTGCTTTGGCTCCATCCCTTCATTCTTTCTGGAGTTATTTCTCCACTGATCTCCAGTAGCATATTGGGCATCTACCAACCTGGGGAGTTCCTCTTTCAGTATCCTATCATTTTGCCTTTTCATACTGTTCGTGGGGTTCTCAAGGCAAGAATACTGAAGTGGTTTGCCATTCCCTTCTCCAGTGGACCACATTCTGTCAGACCTCTCCACCATAACCTGCCCATCTTGGGTGGCCCCACACAACATGGCTTAGTTTCACTGAGGTAGACAAGGCTGTGGTCCGTGTGATTAGATTGACTAGTTTTCTGTGATTATGGTTTGTGTGTCTGCCCTCTGATGCCTCTTGCAACACCTACCTTCTTATCTGGGTTACTCTTACCTTGGACATGGGCAAACCATTGAATATCACAGTAATCCCAAGTCTATGCCTCAACCAGTAACACTGAAGAAGCTAAGGTTGAACGATTCTATGAAGACCTACAAGACCTTTTAGAACACCCAAAAAAGATGTCCTTTTCATTATAGGGGACAGGAATGCAAAAGTAGAAAGTCAAGAAACACCTTGGGTAACAGGCAAATTTGGCCTTGGAATACAGAATGAAGCAGGGCAAAGGCTAATAGAATTTTGCCAAGAGAACACATTGGTCATAGCAAACACCCTCTTCCAACAACACAAGAGAAGACTCTACACATGGACATCACCAGATGGTCAACACCAAAATAAGATTGATTATATTCTTTGCAGGAAAGATGGAGAAGCTCTATACAGTCAGCAAAACAAGATTGGGGGCTGACTGTGGCTCAGATCATGAAATCCTTATTGCCAAATTCAGACTTAAATTGAAGAAAGTACGGAAAACCACTAGACCATTCAACTATAACCTAAATCAAATAGATTTAAGGGACTATCTCTGATAGACAGAGTGCCTGATGAACTATGGACGGAGGTTCGCGACATTGTACAGGAGACAGGGATCAAGACCGGATTCCCCATGGAAAAGAAATGCAAAAAAGCAAAATGGCTGTCTGGGGAAGCCTTACAAATAGCTGTGAAAAGAAGAGAAGCAAAAAGCAAAGGAGAAAAACAAAGATATAAGCATCTGAATGCAGAGTTCCAAAGAATAGCAAGGAGAGATAAGAAAGCCTTCCTCAGCGATCAATGCAAAGAAATAGAGAAAAACAACAGAATGGGAAAGACTAGAGATCTCTTCAAGAAAATTAGAGATACCAAGGGAATATTTCATGCAAAGATGGGCTTGATAAAGGACAGAAATGGTATGGACCTAACAGAAGCAGAAGATATTAAGAAGTGGCAAGAATACACAGAAGAACTGTACAGAAAAGATCTTCACCACCAAGATAATCACAATGGTGTGATCACTCATTTAGAGCCAGACATCCTGGAATGTGAAGTCAAGTGGGCCTTAGAAAGCATCACTACAAACAAAGCTAGTGGAGGTGATGGTATTCCAGTTGAGCTATTTCAAATCCTGGAAGATGATGCTGGGAAGTGCTGCACTCAATATGCCAGCAAATTTGGGAAGCTCAGCAGTGGCCACAGGACTGGGAAAGGTCAGTTTTCATTCCAATCTGAAAGAAAGGCAATGCCAAAGAATGCTCAAACTACCGCACAATTGCACTCACCTCACACACTAGTAAAGTAAGGCTCAAAATTCTCCAAGCTGGGCTTCAGCAATACGTGAACTGTGAACTTCCAGATGTTTAAGCTGGTTTTAGAAAAGACAGAGGAACCAGAGATCAAATTGCCAACATCCACCGGATCATCGAAAAAATAAGAGAGTTCCAGAAAAACATCTATTTCTGCTTTATTGACTATGCCAAAGCCTTTGACTGTGTGGATCACAGTAAACTTTGGAAAATTCTTTAAGAGATGGGAATACCAGACCACCTGACCTGCCTCTTGAGAAACCTATATGCAGGTCAGGAAGCAAAAGTTAGAACTGGACATGAACAACAGACTGGTTCCAAATAGGAAAAGGAGTACGTCTAGGCTGTATATTGTCACCCTGCTTATTTAACTTCTATGCAGAGTACATCATGAGAAACGCTGGGCTGGAAGAAGCACAAGCTGGAATCAAGATTGCCGGAAGTAAATATCAATAACCTCAGATATGCAGATGACACCACCCTTATGGCAGAAAGTGAAGAGGAACTAAAAAGCCTCTTGATGGAAGTGAAAGAGGAGAGTGAAAAAGTTGGCTTAAAGCTCAACATTCAGAAAACGAAGCTCATGGCATCTGGTCCCATCACTTCATGGCAAATAGATGGGGAAACAGTGGAAACAGTGTCAGACTTTATTTTTGGGGGGCTCCAAAATCACTGCAGATGGTGATTGCAGCCATGAAATTAAAAACCTAGATAGCATACTCAAAAGCAGAGAGATTACTTTGCCAACAAAGTCCTTCTAGTCAAAGCTATGGTTTTTTCAGTGGTCATGTATGGATGTGAAAGTTGGACTGTGAAGAAGGCTGAGCGCCGAATCATTGATGCTTTTGAACTGTGGTGTTAGAGAAGACTCTTGAGAGTCCCTTGGACTGCAAGGAGATCCAACCAGTCCATTCTAAAGGAGATCAGTCCTGGGTATTCTTTGGAAGGAATGATGCTAAAGCTGAAACTCCAGTACTTTGGCCACCTCATGCGAAGAGTTGACTCATTGGAAAAGACTCTGATGCTGGGAGGGATTGGAGGCAGGAGGAGAAGGGGACGACAGAGGATGAGATGGCTGCATGGCATCACTGTCTCAATGGACATGAGTTTGGGTAAACTCTGGGAGTTGGTGATGGACAGGGAGGCCTGGCATGCTGCGATTTACGGGGTCGCAAATAGTTGGACACGACTGAGCAACTGAACTGAACTGAAACAGATGCTTATATTAGAACTAGCTTGCTCAGACCTCAAAACTAGAAACAGTGAAGCTAGACTTTGAACTAGGAAGTCTTGTTTCTAAAACTTGGCCCTTTAAATCATTGCACAGACATTCCAGAAACCAATTAGGTGAAAGAATAGGCAAAGGACATAATTGTGGCAGTGAGTTGACCCAGTTTTGAATTGAAGGACTACAGTGAAGGCCAGTAAGAACAGCACAGTACAGAACAGGACACAGTGTAGTAGATGAGTCTGAAATAGCAGCCCATGAAAAAGTATTTGCAGCTCAGAAGCACAGCACTGACATTATAAAAATACCTGCATAGAAGTTAAATAAACAAGGTGACAATATACAACCTGTCTTACTTCTTTCAGAATTTTGAACCAGTCCATTGTTCCATATCTGATTCTGACTATTGCTTGTTCATCTGCATACAGGTTTCTCAGGAGACAGGTAAGGTGGTCTGGTACTCTAGTCTTTTAAGAATTTTCCACAGTTTGTTGTGATGCACACAGTCAAAGGCTTTCATGTAGTAAGTGAAGCAGAAATAGATGTTTTCCTGGAATTCCCTTGCTTTTCATGATTCAAGGAATGTTGGTAATTTGATCTCTGGTTCCTTTCCTCTTCAAAACCCAGCTTGTACGTCTAAAAGCTCTCCATTCACCTACCCTTGAATCTTAGCTTGAAGAATTTTGAGCATAACTTTGCTATCACATAAAATAGGTGCAGTTGTACAATAGTTTAAGCATCCTTTGACATTACTCTTCTTTGGGATTGGAATGAAAATTGACTTTTTCCAATCCTTTGACCACTGCTGAGTTTTCCAAGTTTGCTGACATATTTGAGTGCAGCACTTTAACAACATCATCTATTAGGGTTTAAATGGCTGGAATTCTATCACCTCCACTAGCTTTGTTCATAGTAATGCTTGCTAAGCATTGACTTCACCCTCCAGAATATCTAGCTCTAGGTGAGTGACCACATCATTGTAGTTATCCAGGTCATTAAGACCTGTTTTGTATTATTCTTCTGTGTATTCTTGTCACCTTTCCTTAGACTCTTCTGCTTCCATTAGGTCCTTGCCATTTCAGTCCCTTATCATGCTCATCCTTGTGTGAAATGTTCCCTTGATGTTTCCAATTTTCTTGAAGAGATTGCTAGTCTTTCCCATTCTGTTGTTTTCCTCTATTTCTTTGCATTGTTCACTTAAGAAGGCTCTCTTATCTCTCCTTGTTATTCTCTGGACTTCTGCATTCAGTTGGGTATATCTTTCTGTCTCTCTTGCCTTTCACTTCTTTTCTTTGCTCAGCTATTTGTAAAACTTCATCAGGCAACCACTTTGGCTTCTTGCGTTTCTTTTTGTGGGGGGGTGGTTTCAGTCACTGCCTCCTGTACAAACTTACAGGAGTTTGTATAAACTTATGTCCATAGTTCTTCAGGCACTCTGTCCACCAAATCTACCATGTGTGCAAGCATACCTTATTTTATTGTGTTTCACTTTATTACACTTCACAGGTAATACTTTTTTTGTTTTCCATAAATTGGAAATCTGGCAGCCCTGTGTCAAGTATATCAGCACCGTTTTTTCTGATAGCATTTGGTCACTTCATGTCTTCTATGTCACATTTTGGTAATTCTCACAATATTTCAAACTTTTCCCATAGTATTTAATTTGTACTATTGTTCTTTGATGTTGCTATTACAAAAATATTACAACTTGCTAAAGGCTTGCGATGATGGTTAGTATTTTTTTTAACAGTAAAATATTTTTTAATCAAAGTATGTACATTTTTTAGGCATAATGCTATTGCACACTTAATAGAGTACATTGTAGTATAACTTTTACATCCACTAGGAAACCAGAATATTCTTGTGCCTTGGTTTATTACAATACTTAGCTTATTGCAGTGATCTTAACCAGAATTTGCCTGTATTTCCAAAATATCCCTGCATCTGGAAACATTTCTAAATATATTTTATTATGTTTAACAGAACTTCACAGGAGTAATTTATTCACTTGAGCCAGTAGAATAGGTTGATATTCAGCTTTATGTAATATGCGGCAGATGTATTTTTAGAGTGGTTTTTCCATTCATTCAAGAAGAATTGTGTCTTCGTTGTACCTGATGCTGCAATCTTTCTAGAATGCAAATTCATTTGACACTTCATTCATAAATTTGGTGACTTTGATGCATCTTTAGTATAACATCAGGTACTCGGCAAGACTAGAGGGGTATCCTAAGTTTTAAGACACTTACATATATAAGATTTCCATAGAAAAATCTTTTAAAAATGTATCAGATACTTTAATAATGGTAGGAGAAACATGTTTCTGCCTGTGAATGATGAAGAGTTAAAATGGCTGGTAGACTGCCTGTCGCAAGACAAATGTTACTTACTCATGTTCCTCAGGCATTTAGTCTTAAGCTTTCTGGGTAGCATTGCCTGTCTCTGAAAATTTGGAGATGATTTCTTCAGAAATAACTTACAGATCTGCAGTATCTTTAGAGGAACAAAGGAGAAAAATATTTTAAATTTTTAAAATATTTTTAAATCCATAGTTTTCTATATGAAGCATGTAAGAATCAGGGTTAACACATCAAATAGTTAAAAGAGAAATCAGTGGTGGGAGAAGAGCTTTAAAACCAAGAGCTCAAAACCCAAATGCAGTGTTTTGGTTTATTTTTCTTATGTTCTAATATAAAATTATAGAAAGGAAAGACAATAATTTAAAGAATATTTTTGTAAGCCAGACGGTCTGTTTTGGTAAGAGGACCTGAAGCAAAAGATCTCTGATGAGTTCTCCTTTTTTGTTTAGCTTAGCCACCTCTGGTTTGGACACATCAGCTATTGTACTCCTTTGCTCCCTTTCTAATAGTGTTGGTAATGAATGCACCATTAAAGATGAATGTAATTCTCATCTAATTTGAATATCTTTACCTAATTAACCCCTAGCAAAATCTTCTTTCTTGAAATCTGTAAAATGTAATATCTTTCCTACTTACTCCTACCACTTATAAGTCTGACTTATATTTTATCTTCCAACTGGACTGTCAGCTCTTTCGGGTAGAAACTATTTTATATACTTCTTTGGACTTCCCTTGTGGCTTAGCTGATAAAGAATCCACCTGCAATCCAGGAGACTAGGGTTTGATCCCTGGGTTAGGAAGATACCCTGGAGAAGGGAAAGGCTACCCACGCCAGTATTCTGGCCTGGAGAATTTCATGGACTGAATAGTCCATGGGGTTGCAAAGAGTCGGACATGACTGAGCGACTTTCACTTATATTCCCAAAACCTTCCATGGTACTTGAAAGTAGGAGACACTCATTCTGTCTGAAATTATGATGATGATTTAGGAAAGAGTGCTTCCCAAGTGGTGCTAGTGGTAAAGAACCTACCTTCCAATTCAGGAAACATAAGAGATCCCCTGGAGAAGGAAATGGCAACCCACTCCAGTATCCTTGCCTGGAAAATCCTATGGACAGAGGAGCTTAGCGGGCTCTGGGTCTCAAAGAGTCAGACACAACTAAAGTGACTTAGCACACAGCACACACACATCATACCTGACGGTTTCACAGAGGCTCATTGGTAAAGAATTCACATGCCAAGTAGGAGATGCGGGTTCAATCCCTGGGTCAGGAATGTCCCCCAGAGAATGAAAAGGCAACCCACTCCAGTATGCTTGCCTGGGAAATCCCATGGACAAAGGGGCCTGGTGGGTTACAGTCTATAACGTCGTAAAGAGTCAGACCCGACTTAGTGACAGAGAGTAAAGAGAGAGAGAGAGATCATACCTGAACTGACAGCATGGAAAGCACATCTCCAGATGCGCATCTTCAATTCACAGCAGTTTCTTTCATCTTATGATAAAAATGGAACAGAGAAGTGGGATAATTTTTTGGAGTACAGAAGTCTTAAGTTGTTTATTTCCCTGCTTTCATTAAAATACTTTGTTTCAGAGGACCTACTGTATAGCTTAGGGAACTCTGCTCAATGTCGTATGGCAGCCTGGATGGGAGGGGAGTTTGGGAGAGAATGGACGTATATGAATGGCAGCGTCCTTTTGCTGTCCACCTGAAGCTATCACAACATTGTCAATCAGCTATACTCCAATACAAAATAAAAAGTTTTAAAAATAATAGTAAAATACAGTAGTAAAATTTTAAAATGCTTTGTTTCACATTTGAAAAATGATCTAATCCATAACTTTCTGCCTCTAACAGGATGGAAATTTCTCTCTCAGTACTGTTCTTGAAAAACCTCAAAATATGATGGTGGTGGGACAGTCAGCATTTGCCGACTTTGGTAAGATTGTTTTTGTCTTTGAAAGTCTCCGTGTCTCTCTGACCTAGTCATATTAATTCTCTATATCTGAAAATAATTTAAGTATCTTCAGATCAATTACAGATATAAAAAGATGCCTATCATAGGATTGGGGCTTCCCAGGTGCTTCCCAGGCACAGTGATAATCTACTTTCTAATTCAGGAGACAAAGCAGATTCAGGTTCAATCCCGGAGTCGGGAAGATCTCCTGGAGTAGGAAATGGCAACCCATTCCAATATTCTTGCCTGGAAAATCCCTTAGACAAAGGAGCCTGGCAGGCTACAGTCCATGGGGTAGCAAAGAGTCGGACGCAACTTAGCAACTGAGCACACACATACCTGCATTGTAGTATTATAAGTGACATATTTTCAGGTCTTTCCTATTGGGCTGGCCAAGTTCCTTCAGTTTTTAAGTAAAAACACATTTCCGTTTTTACCAAGAACTTATTGAACAGCATATTCACCTTTTTGTTCCACTACCTTCTGCCACTTTTCAAGCAACTTCATAATTCCACTTTCCCAAAACTTTTTTTTGAACAAAGAACTCTTCTAGGTGCCTTTTACAGTCTTCCAGGGAATTGAAATTTTTTCCTTTAAGAGAATTTTGTAAAGACTGAAATAAATGGAAATCCAAGGGTACAATATCTGGTGGATACAGCAAATAAATCAGAACTTCCCAGCCAAGCTGTAACAGTTTTTGCTGGGCCTTCAAAGAAACATGTGGTCTTGCATTATCCTGATGGAATGGGTGTTTTCTGCTGACTAATCTGGATGCTTTTCTTCAAGTGCTGCTGTCAGTTGGTCTAATGGGGAGCAGTACTTGTTGGAATTAATTGTTTGGTTTTCCAGAAGGAACTCATAATAGAAGACTCCCTTCCAATCCCACCACATACACAGCATCACCTTCTTTGGATGAAGACCAGCCTTTTGTGTGGTTGGTGGTGTTTCCTTTCACTTGCTTCATGATCTATTCTGTTCCCTGTTATTGTACACTATCCACTTTTCATTGCCCATCAACAGTTTGTTTTAAAAACAAAACGTTTTTGTTATATTTAAGTAGAGAACTGCATGCAGAAATATGGTCAGTGTTGTTGTTGTTGGTTTTTTTTTTTTCACGTAGATGGACCTCAAACATGAAAGCAGTAACCACAACCAAGCTGGTGCAAATGATTTCCAGTGCTTGATTTGGATTATTATTTTTATTTATTTATTTATTTATTTATTTTTTGGCCACCTTGTGGAGCATTCAGGATCCTGGATTCCCACCCAGGGATCAAACTCATGCTCCCCTGCTTTGAAGTGTGGAGTCTTAACACTGGACCTCCAAGGAAGTCTTAATTTGGGTATTTTGAGTATGTCAGTTATCTCCCGTGAGGTATTACATTGATTGTTCTCAGTTAATGTCTCTATTTGATTGCTGTCAGTGTCAGCAGATCTACTAGACCATGGCTCATTGTCCAATGAGAAATCTCTAGCATGAAATTTGCAAACCACTTTTGACGTGTTCAGTCAGTCACAACACCTCGATACACTGCACAATTTTTTTTTTTTTGCTTTTCAGCTTGTTTTTACCTTTCTTGAAATAATAAAGCATGATATACCAAAAATGTTGCTTGTTTTCTTCCATCTTTAATATTAAAGTAGCTACACAAAAATTCACCAATTCTGATGTTTTTTAAAATGCACACTGATGTGACAACTGTCACAATACAATTTAACAAAATTGTTTCAAATGAAGTTAATGATAACTAAGAACTACTAGAGCCATCTTATGGAAAAAGCTGAAGGACTATTTTGGCCAACCCAATACAATAAAGAACAATTTATGATGTGTGTTTAAATTGCAGTTTGAATTTAAGGGTCTCCTCTTTGCAGAAGTAACCTGCACGGGCCGCCTGGTCAACCGGCCGCGCCCGAAAAAAATTAAAAAAAAAAAAGAAGTAACCTGCAAAACAAGAATACCTGCTGAATGTTCTCAACTAGTGATTACCATAACATTTTTATGTAGATCCACATTATGAAACAATGAAAAAAAAATTGAAAAACTTAACCTGACCTCTTGAAACTACTGAATATTAAAAAACATTTGTGATTTACATCTGAATTCCAAAGAAGAGTACTATTTGTTATAAATCTCTGTATTCCATAAGAGTCTACACAATACATCAGGTTTAGAACTTCCAAAGCATACGTGGCTCTTTCATAATTTGTCAGGGTTATCATCAAAAGAATTAGTTAGATGAAAAAATGGTCTAGATAGCCACTGCTAAGAATCCACAGCTCACTCCCATCCTGTTTTTCCTTCATTCTACAAACAAACACCTCAGCCTGTTCCTCAAAATGCAAGTGACACCTTCCTACCTAGAAAGGCTTCAGTTTCTTTATTTATAAAATGAAAATGAATGTAACCACCTCACGAGGCTACTGTGAATAACGTAATGTGAGTAAAGCACAGTGTCAGGCCCACAGTAAATACACAGAAAATTATTGTATAATCTGAGTCTTTTTGTTGGAGATGTTTGGTCTTATTGTTGTTGCTGCTTTTTGCTCAACTGACTAAATCAACTCATTGTTTGGTGTCATAGAGATGTGTCCCATGGCAATTAAAGCAGGAGGTTTGATAGTGTTACTTGATGAAAATTTCAACATGAATCTTTCTATTGTACTGTATTTTATTATTACATTGAACATTACTTTGCTCTTGAGCAGATTTCTGGGGCCTGATTTATTATCTTTAATGCAAATAGTCAAGTGATAGGATACATGCATTTTTCTTTTAATTTGCTGGTAGACTTGATTAGATGGATTAATGACAGGTCTCTAGGGGAAAAAGTTTATATGCACTATGTAATTCTCAGAAGACTAATAGACCTCCCTTAACCTGCAGTTAGGATCCTCCAAATCACAGATATTTATTTTCTGACTCTATGTTTTATATGATGAAGTGCTTTGCCTATAACAAAGTTTTAAGTAACTTTAAAGATTTTTTTAAATTGTACTAATGATAAACATAGACATTTACCTGTTTGTAGTGTTTCAATGTGCAGAATATAGGATATAGTTAACTAAATATAACTTTCTCCCCTGTTTTTCTTAACTTTATGTAGTATATCAGTAAACTTTTAAATATATCAGTAAATTTTAAATAAAGAGCCCACACTGTCTTCTTAAATCTTGAAATATCTTTAGCTGGGTATTATCAAAAACAAGACTACTTTTGACTCCAAACAGATGGCGTTGAATGAGGTTATGGACATTTAATATATAAACATAGGCACTTTCCTATACATTTGAGTGTCTGTGATTTGCATCCTGCCCTCCATCCCCCACCCCTCCCACTCCTTTTGAACCAAGGTGCAAGGAAACTTACTGACAGCCAAAAAGGCAGCAAGATATCAGAAATTTGCCATTTCATAGGGGAAAAAAGAAAAGCACATGCTTTAATAAATGATATAGCTCACAGGAAGAATCCTACGCTGAAAGGTTTTTTGGGGTTTTTTTGACTTATTTTTTAATGTTGATTTTATTTTATTTTTATTTTATTTTTTAACTTTACAATATTGTATTGGTTTTGCCATATATCAAAATGAATCCACCACAGGTATACATGGGTACCCCATTCTGAACCCTCCTCCCTCCTCCCTCCCCATACCATCCCTCTGGGTCGTCCCAGTGCACCAGCCCCAAGTATCCAGTATCGTGGATCGAACCTGGACAGGCGACTTGTTTCATATATGATATTATACATGTTTCAATGCCATTCTCCCAAATCATCCCACCCTCTCCCTCTCCCACAGAGTCCAAAAGACTGTTCTATACATCAGTGTCTCTTTTGCTGTCTCGTATACAGGGTTATTGTTACCATCTTTCTAAATTCCATATATATGCGTTAGTATACTGTGTTGGTGTTTTTCTTTCTGGCTTACTTCACTCTGTATAATAGGCTCCAGTTTCATCCACCTCATTAGAACTGATTCAAATGTATTCTTTTTAATGGCTGAGTAATACTCCATTGTGTATATGTACCACAGCTTTCTTATCCATTCATCTGCTGATGGACATATAGGTTGCTTCCATGTCCTGGCTATTGTAAACAGTGCTGCGATGAACATTGGGGTACACGTGTCTCTTTCAATTCTGGTTTCCTCAGTGTGTATGCCCAGCAGTGGGAATGCTGGATCATAAGGCAGTTCTATTTCCAGTTTTTTAAGGAATCTCCACACTGTTCTCCATAGTGGCTGTACTAGTTTGCATTCCCACCAACAGTGTAAGAGGGTTCCCTTTCCTCCACACCATTCTGACTGACGTGAAATGGTACCTCATTGTGGTTTTGATTTGCATTTCTCTGATGAGTGATGTTGAGCATCTTTTCATGTGTTTGTTAGCCATCTGTATGTCTTCTTTGAAGAATTGTCTATTTAGTTCTTTGGCCCATTTTTTGATTGGGTCATTTATTTTTCTGGAATTGAGCTGTAGGAGTTGCTTGTATATTTTTGAGATTAGTTGTTTGTCATTTGCTTCATTTGCTATTATTTTCTCCCATTCTGAAGGCTGTCTTAAAAATATGGAATGCTTCACGAATTTGCTTGTCATCCTTGCGCAGGGGCCATGCTAATGTTCTCTGTATCGTTCCAATTTTAGTATATGTGCTGCCGAAGCGAACACCTGAAAGGAGTTTTTAAATGGCTCCCAGCTCCCTTAAGTTGTCTAGGAACAGAAGTTTTTTGGGTATTTTTTTTAACCTATGGTGAAGTTTTTAGCTTCCAATATAAAATACTTTTTAAAAGATATCAAAAAACCTACTCTAAACTTAGGCTGTACTGGTACAGTAAAAGAGAGGGAGAGAGGGCGGTTTGAAATCAAACAGATCAGGAATTTTTTCAAATAAAACAAGGAAATAGGTACTCATACTTACGATAACATTATCTTTTCCCTTTTGTAAGACAAAGAAATACTTTCCCAGAAATTAAATAAAACTATGAAATTTTACACAGGCAATAAAAATAATTATCAAATTCTTTTAGGAGGAAAGAGCAGAAAAGTATGTTGTGCAATATGATTATCTTAAAAAAATCAAACTAAGGACTTCCCTGGTGGTCCAGTAGCTAAGACTCTGGGCTCCCAACACAAGGGGCCTGGGTTTGATCCCTGGTTTGGGAACTAGATCCCACATGCCACAATAAAAGATCCTGCATTCCGCAATTAAGACCCTGTGCAGCCAAAGAAATCATAAATATATTTTTTAAATAATCAGAATAGTATGGAATATATCAATATAATAATAATGGTAGTGTTAGAAGTAGGATGATAGGTTATCTTATTACCTGTTTTCCAAATTTTCTGTTGTGTGGTTAGAATGAGCCCTCCAAGAAAGAGAGTATGAATAGAGTTTTACAAGAATAAGGAGGAAGTAAAAGGATCACTAAAAGGTGGTCAAAAAGTTTTAATGATATTTAAAATGTGATGCCCAAAAGGTGGCATTTATAGAGCTCTTTAGCAGTTCTGGAGTCATAAAAATCAGCCAATAAATAATTGCTGCTGGTGGTTACTAGCTGGGCCCTGGCCTCACGCTTGGGATATCTGCAATCCATAAATGCCTCTACTAATAGTTAATCGGTCATCTTCTAGGAAACATGTTTTGTGTCAAACTATTACATCACCCTTTTAAACTGTGTGTTAAAGTTAAATGTTTTTCTAGGTACACTCAGAATATCAAAGTCTAGAATTTCAACAGATAAGGTAATAGTTCTTTATTAAACTACATAGGACAAAAAAGTCAAGAAAAGTAAGGGTTATTTTTTCTATCAAAATATTACATACAACCAGATTTAGAGAAAACATTAATTTTGTATGCAGTGCCAAATATAATAGAAATCAATGAAAATCTATAAAACTGAAGGGGGAACAGAAACTTTAACAGAATGTCAGAATTTCCTATAGATTGAATCATATTTTAAATTTCACAATATACATGGATTTATATATCCAAATCTAACTCTTGTGTACTGGCTTATCATAAAGGGATCACACTTTATTCTTCAAGTGTGGGAAGAATACTGGCACGTTGACAAAGCCTGGGAATTATCAGTCAGGCCTAAATAACCCTAAAAATAATAAAGACGTTAATGAAAACAAAACTTTGTCGTCTATGAAAGTAACTAACATATTTGCAAAGTATTGAATCCCTTAAATTGTGCCATGTATGATTGAAACCAAATCTTATTCAGTTGAGTATCCCAGTTGCCTAATACAGTAAATAATGAACAACATATAGTAAAGTAAAGGAGAAAGGGAGCAAAACCCCACAATCAGATTATTTTATAAAGTTTTTATGCTGCTTGATAAAAATTCAGAGTTTAACTGCAAATTAACCATAAGGTGTTAGTCGCTTATTCGTGTCCAACTCTGAACCCATGGGCTGTGGCCCGCCAGGCTCCTCTGTCCATGGAATTCTCCAGGCAAGTATATGGAGTGGGTAGCCATTCCCATCTCCAGGAGATCTTCCCAACCTAGGGGTTGAACCCAGTTCTCCCACACTGTGGGCAGATTCTTTATGGTCTGAGCCACAAGGGAAGCCTAGGTATTTTATTATTTTTGATGTGATGGTAAATGAGATTGTTTATTTAATTTCTCTTTTTGTTGTTGTTTATGTATAGAAATGCAAAAGATTTCAATATATTAATTTTGTATTCAGCAACTTTACCTAATTCTTTGATGAGCTCTAATAGTTTTCTGGTATCATCTTTAGGATTTTTAGGATTTTCTATGTATTTTCTGTGCATGTCGTCTGCATACTGAAAGTTTTACTTCTTCTTTTCCAATTTGGAATCCTTTGGTTTCTTTCTCTGATGACCATGGATTTGCCATGCCTTCTGAATCTACGTTGAATAATAGTAATGAGAGTGAATATTCTTGCCTTGTTTCTGATCTGAGAGGAGTACTTTTTGTTTTTCACCATTGAGTGTAATGTTTGCTGGGTTTGTTGTGTATGGCCTTTATTATGTTGAGGTAGGTTCCCTCTATGCCCACTTTCTGGAGAGTTTTTATCATAAATAGGTGTTGAATTTTGTTGAAAGCTTTTTCTTTATCTGTTGAGATAATCGTAGTTTTTATTCTTCATTTGTTAATATGATGTATAACATTGGTTTGCAGATATTAAAGATCCCTTGTATCCCTGGGATCTCACTTAATCATGGTATATGATATTTTTAATGTATTATTAGATTCAGATCACTGGTATTCTGTTGAGAATTTTTGCATCAATGTCATCAGTGATACTGGCCTGAAATTTCCCTTTTTTGTAGTATCTTTTGTTTTTGTATCAGGCTGATGTTAATCTCATAGAATGAGTTTGGGAGTGTTCCTTCCTCTGTAATTTTTCGGAAATCGTTGGAGAAGGATAGGTGTTAATTCTTCTCAAAATCTTTGATAGAATTCACCTGTGAAGCCTTCTGCTTCTGGACTTTTGCTTGTTGGGAGTTTTATAATCATAGTTTCAGTTTCAGTGCTTGTGATTGTTCTATTCATATTTTCTATTATTTCCTGGTTAAATCTTGAGAGATTGTACCCTTCTAAGAATTTGTCCGTTTCTTCCAGGTTGTCCATTTTATTGGCATATAGTTGCTTATAGTAGTCTCTTATGATCCTTTGCATGTTTTTGTTGTCCATGTTAACTTCTTTTTCTTTCTGAGTTTATTGATTTGAGCCCTCTCCCTGTTTCTCTTGATGAGTCTGGCTAAAGGTCTATCAATTTTATCTTCTCAAAGAGCCAGCTTTTAGTTTCATTGATCTTTTCTGTTGTTTTCTTGGTCCTTGTGCCTGCCTTTAATTTCTGCTCTGATCTTTACTGCTTTCTAGCTACTAACACTGGGTTTTGTTTTTTCTCTCTCTAGTTGCTTTAGGTGTAAGGTTAAGGTTCTTTATTTGAGATTTTTCTTGGTGTAGGGTTGTATTTACATAAACTTCCCTTTAGAAAATTGCTTTTGATGCATCCCATAGGTTCTAGATCATTGTGTTTTTGTTATCATGTGTCTCTAGGTATTTTTTAATTTCCTATTTGATTTTTTTCAGTGCTCCATTATTTGTTTAGTAACTTACTGTTTAACCTCCTTGTGTTTCTTCTTTTTTACAGTTTTTTTCCAGTAATTGATTTCTTTTTTTTTTTTTTAACTTTACAATATTGTATTGGTTTTGCCATACATTGACATGAATCCACCATGGGTGTACATGTGTTCCCCATCCTGAACCCCCCTCCCGCCTCCCTCCCCATCCCATCCCTCTGGGTCATCCCAGTACACCAGCCCCGAGCATCCTGTATCATGCATCGAACCTGGACTGGCAATTCGTTTCACATGTGATAATATACATGTTTCAATGCAGTTCTCCCAAATCGTCCCACCCTTGCCCTCTCCCACAGAGTCCAAAAGACTGTTCTATACATCTGTGTCTCTTTTGCTGTCTCACATACAGGGTTATCGTTACCATCTTTCTAAATTCCATATATATGCATTATTATACTGTATTGGTGTTTTTCCTTCTGGCTTGCTTCACTCTGTATAATAGGCTCCAGTTTCATCCACCTCATTAGAACTGATTCAAATGTATTCTTTTTAATGGCTGAGTAATACTCCATTGTGTATATGTACCACAGCTTTCTTATCCATTCATCTGCTGATGGGCATCTAGGTTGCTTTTGTGTCCTGGCTATTGTAAACAGTGCTGCAGTGAACATTGGGGTACACATGTCTCTTTCAGTTCTGGTTTCCTCAGTGTGTATGCCCAGCAGTGGGAATGCTGGATCATAAGGCAGTTCTATTTCCAGTTTTTTTAAGTAATCTCCACACTGTTCTCCATAGTGGCTGTACTAGTTTGCATTCCCACCAACAGTGTAAGAGGGTTCCCTTTTCTGCCACCCTCTCCAGCATTTATTGCTTGTAGACTTTTGGGTCGCAGCCATTCTGACTGGCGTGAAATGGTACCTCATTGTGGTTTTGATTTGCATTTCTCTGATAATGAGTGATGTTGAGCATCTTTTCATGTGTTTGTTAGCCATCTGTATGTCTTCTCACTCTAACTCATTCTATGAGACCACCAGTAATTGATTTCTAATCCAATAGCGCTGTTGTCAGAAGGGATGCTTGATATGATTTCAGTTTTCTTAAATTTACTGTGACTTCATTAGTGACCCAAGATCTGATCTATCCTGGAGAATGTTTTGTGTACACTTGAGAGGGAAGTGTATTCTGCTGCTTTCGGATGGAATGTCCTATAATTATCAAGTCTATCTGGTCTAATGTGTCATTTAAGGCTTGTGTTTCCTTATTAATTTTCTGTCTGTCCATTGGTATAAGCGGGTGTTACAGTGCCCCACTCATAATCTATTTTACACAAGTATTTTAAAAATCAAATGCCTTCAAAGAAATGGATGACTTTATTACAAAAGAGGTTGTATAGGGTAAAGTTATAGGTATTGTGCTTTCTGGGCTTGGTTTCATTTTTTTGTTTATTTAAGACTACTTTTCATTCCAAAGACTTAATAATGAACTTTTGGTTTTTGTTTTCTATAGTTGAAAATTGGCTGCTCTTTTGTGAAATAGCCTTATTTTTTCACTAAAAGGGACCCTGAATTCCAGCTGACATTTAGCAATAAAAGAAGTTTCAGATTTTCCCTCTTAAATGTACTATAGCACCTTCAGAACCAGTCAGAAATTATCAAGTAGATGTAAATACAATATACTTCAATATATGAAATATGGTTAACTAGATGTAAGTGCTGGATTCAAGGAATTTGAAATATAATTCATAAAATATCTTGACTTTTATAGTACAGACATATCAGCTCAGTCAAATAGTTGATTGTTCTTTAAAACTGTGTAGGGATCAGTTTTTCTTCCATTCAGCTTTTTTCCTGTTTTGTGCTGGAAGATGTACAAGATGTTAACCAATTCAAAAATACCTTTTTTTTGAGTGCTTACTCTTTAGAATATTCTAGATGCTTGGCATGTAGCCATGAATGAAGCATATAAAAACCTTGCTTTCATGAAGTTTAAATTCTGTTGGAGAAGGAAAACAGTAAGAAGTTAGTATTTTTATAAAGTGTTAAAAGAGTTTTGAACAGATAAAAGTAGTGTAAGAGAAACTGAGAAGGCCTATTTTCTATAGCTGATTGGAGGTCATATTTGACCTTCAAGTTAATTGAAGTCACAAGAGATCTTGGAAGAATGTTACAGAGGAAACACCTAAATGTATGTTCAAGGTACAAAAAGAAGAAAGGCACTTGGCCAAGTCTTAGGGAATTGAGAACCAAGGTAAGAAATTTGGGTTTTATTCTAGATATAATTGGGAGCTTCAAGGGAACTTAATAGGACATGTAATTAATCAAGCAGTATTTTGGACATAAGTTTGTGATGTCTGTTAGACACTAGAATGTTATTCATGTGGGAGATAGAAGCTCTGAAGAGACAGAGTTGGATATCAGTATGTCCTTGTTTAAATACCTTTTAGAAGGTGGTTAATGGATAAAGAAGTACCTTACCAGAGTATCCCACCTTTCTTCCTAAAACTAAAATTGTTACTTATTCCAGCCACAGTGGCTGAGTGGCTTCTTTGATGTTCCTCAAACGGGCCAGGCACAGTTTCCCCCTCAGGGCTTTTTCCTTTGCATGGAATGCTCTTTCTCTGGATATTCCTCGTGGTTCAACTCCCTTACCACCTTCTAGTCCCATTTAAATGTCACCTTCTCCAGACCTTCCCTGACCACTCTATTTAAATTTGTAACCCCTGCTGTGACACTCCTGACCCCTTTCTCCCTTTACTTTTTCCATTGCATTTATCACTATCTGACATATCACGGATCTGACATCACATCTACTTTTATTTCTGTACTCCATTGGTGTGTTTTGTTCACTGTTATATCTCTTGCCTTGGAACAGTTCTAGTCACATTGTAAACACTCAATGAATAATTTTGAACATGTAACTTAATTTTTAAAATATCTTAATTTATTTCACCATTTAGTTTTTAATAATTGATCCCAAATTTAAGACATGTCTTAAATATCTTCAGCCATAATCCTAAGCCCAGACTTCTTAGTGCCATTCACATGATGAGGACAGAGCTAACATTACTTTTGCTCATTCTGATTAGGTGATTGAATTAAAAATTGTTCTATATCTCTAAAATAGATGGATGTTGATTTCAGTAGGAGACTTCCTAGGTCCTTGTAAATTTTAATTATCAGTCTTTGTGTTTCCATTTTTCTAATTCCTGAATGCTGACAACATACACTACCTGTACTGTTTATATTATTTAACATTTAAAGAGAACATTGTATATGCACGGTTTCTGAATCTTCATAGTGTCAATTTGTTCTGACATGATCAGAGTAAAAGCAACCAATTTAAGTAGTTCTCTCTAACCTGGCAGCATGACCTACCCCTATTTCACCAAAGAAAGACAATACTATTGTAAATTTTTGATAAATCTGAAATATTTTCTATGCACACATTGCCATATGACATGGGAAGTAAATAGGCATTCTTAGAATACTCTTCTAATGTGCATCTAGTTCATTAGTGTTTCCTTTTCATTCCATGTCACTGTGGCTATTGCCTTGCAATGGTTGCCATAGCAAAATTGATTAGTCCCTGAGTTTTATTTGTGGCAAAGACTATAAGACATCTATCATTGTGAGTCACAGATGCCAGATGTGATTTTGATAAATATTTTGAATGCTTTTTGATTGGAAATGGTAATTTATATACAAATTATAAAATTGCTACTTCTGAGTCTTGATTTTATACATACTCAGTATTCAAAGCAGACTAAGCTGTACTCCTTTTATTTAAGATTACAAATATGAGGAAAAACTAGGACCCTGAGTCCATGAATTTTTTTTTGTTTAAATTTTATATGATAGATTCTTGCCTTTCTAGGTAAGGGGGTTTGGGGGGTTTTTTTTGTACAGCTATCTTTCTTACTTACTAAATTCTCAAAGTTATACTGTTCTTTTAATTTTTCAAAGGTGCATGGTATTATGAGTATATAATTATTTCTTTGAAAATTAAATTTAAAGCACTTAAAGAGTCTGTAAGATAGTGTTATATTTTACATTATCACATTACTGTTCTGTAATTTAGCAGGGTTTTTTTTTTTGTTTTTAATTTAAGCTAATTGGGACGCTTGTCTCTCTAAGCCTGCCCTAATTAATAGAATGGATCTCTGATAACTGGAGCAGTCCATGTAACTGATCTGTGAACTTCATCATGCATTTATCTCTTTGTTGGTTGATTGCCACAATATTGGGGAAATGGTTACTGCAGGATCTTTCCAATTCTTAGACCTTCCAGTTACATACAGCCTGGGAAAGACTAATAGTGAAATTTATTCCTCTCTGATATCTTACACTGGGGGGAATTCCCCCAATCAGAGCAGTAGAGAGTAATATACTATCAGAGCCTGAGAATAAATTGTGAAGATCCCCTTTCTAAATGTCCTACGATATTTTCAAGTAACCCAGGCTTCCATTTCAACCTTATTTTCTTTATATCTCTGCATTTTCATTCTGTGTAAATACCCCATCCATAGATAAGCAAAAGCAGAGATGCACGTCTTGGATATAGGTACATATACAGCTCTCTGTGCTTAACCTTCACCCCTAAAGAATTGAGTGATGGGTTGGATGGATCAATATGTGGTGGGTAGATGGATAAAAGCACCGTTTGCTACTTATTCCTTGTCTGGAGCAATCCATTCCCTTAATGAGTCTCACAAAGTCATCAGTTTTTCTATTCTGTTCCATGATCGCAAGTCAGTAGCCTTTTATTTCTGTTGTACTAATAGACAAATGGACATTATCTATACCTAACTTGCCCCTGCCTGTAATTATACCCCAAATAACTAATGTATTCTTAGTTAATCAATAGAAAAGTTTCAAAGTTTTGTTAATCAAGGACATTAAGGATTTAGTAGTTAGTACTTTTCAAATATTTGTTTACTTCTTTTTCATAATACTTAACAGTTTCTTATTATTTGGCAGGAACTCTTTTACACATTGTGTGTTTTACCTTCATCTCAGTTAATCTTCCCAAAACTTGCTGAGGTGAGCAAATTATTTATCCTTGATATACAGATGTGGTAACAGTGGTTCAGATGTTAAGAAACTTGCCTAAGGGGACAAAACTAAGAAGTAGTAGAGCTGGAATGTGATCTTTGGCTCTATCTCACAAATGGTGAGGCACTCCTACGTTAGTTCTTAAAATGTGTGAGCATCCTTTGTTGATGTTCTCCAACAGTGACCTCTTGGTAAGCCCTTTTTGGTTTTTTAAAACCATGTATCATGTTGATAGTGAATCTTTTCCTTCTGCTCCCTGCAAGATGGCTTTTCCCTTATTACTTTCGAAATTTTTATACTGTCTGACATTTTATGATTATCCATCTCAAAAATTTAGTTTTATATATGTGTGTGTATATATATATATATATGTGCATATATATATCAATAATTATAAAATATATAATATTGTGGATTCCAGAAAATATCAAAACCAGGCATTGGTAATTTTGATATAGAATTCACTATGTAAAAATATCTCTTGTATTAAGACAGCTCTTCAGAATATTTCTTTATCAACTAGATAAACTTATAGTTTTTATTTAGATGAAGTCATTCGGCTGTTGAGTTCTGAGAACATGTGGGAGATCATTTCCTAGAAATTAGCTCCTTGATTTCTCTTTGATTTTGATTTTTTTCCCTACCCTGGATGTTTGCAGTTTTGCAGCCACATATTTGTATTTTCTGACAGTTTTTAGCTCTGGCTCACTTCCAAATTGTGACTCATCATTTGAAACCAGGATCTCTCTAAATGTATGTGAACAAATTCTTTCTTAAACATTCACTAATACAGGTATAAACATTCTTTACGTCATATCCTAGTTCATATTTTTTAAATCAAGATTTTTTTTGGCCTTATACAGATTTCTTTTTCTATTCTCCTTTGTTTGAAGTAGCAGTCTTTATTTGAAAGATCTGCTTATATCTGGGATGTGTTAAAGATGTCAGTTAAGTCTCCTGTGTCTCATACTTCTTATAATCTTCTTAAAATAAGCTGCTAGTTTTAAAAGTGGCATTTATCATGATGAAAAGTTAAGGCAGCAGAGAAAGGAATGTAGTAGATGGTTTAAAAAGAACCTCACTGTTTGAAATCAACCACCAGTGAAAGTGGTTGAGGGCTTATAGAGTAAGTATATTTTTTACTTTAAATCTATTGCAATGTTTATAGCAATTAGTACTATTTTCCTACTGAAGATTTGTCATAGGCTTTAGATCCACATAGATCTAGATTCAAATTTCATTTCTGGGTAAGTCATTCAAACTCTTTAACGAACTATTTCCTTATATACTGTGAGGTTATCACTAGGTTGTGGTAAACATAAAACGGTCTTGTAGGTGCTTTAGAACCTTGGCATTACATGCTGAATAAATGTGAGCTCCAACAAAATAATGTTTTAGACCATTTACTTAGAGTTTAATATCTTCTTTATTCAATATATTCTTTAAAAGATGAAAGAGTAATTCACAATCTTCCTGTAGAGCCTTTCTTCTTAGCACTCTGCCACTTCCAGTACATCTATCTAAACTTCTTCCTCTGCACTGCCTTATACTCCTCAAACCACTAAAACTCATGGAGTTTTAACCTCCTTCATATCTCCTCAAACTGTCTTACCCCATGATTATTTCTTTAACTCATCTCTCTCCTACCTTACTGTGAGATTACTGACCTAACTCCATTCTTGTACCTCTCCAAACCATTCTTCACTCTGTAGTGCTGCTTCTACACAAAATGAATCTGAAATACTAAAAGCCTTTAATAGCTCCCTGTATCATTATGATAAGGTCCAGTCTTTGCTATGGTACATAGGCCATTTTGGATCTGGCTTCTTATTACTTATCTCTAACAAGATTTCATTATTTCTGGAGTTATTTCTCCACTCTTCTCCAGTAGCATACTGGGCACCTGCCAACCTGGGGAATTCATCTTTCAGTATCCTGTCTTTTTGCTTTTTCGTACTGTTCACGGGGTTCTCAAGGCAAGAATACTGAAGTGGTTTGCCATTCCCTTCTACAGTGGACCGTGTTTTCTCAGAACTTTCCACCATGACCGGTCCGTCTTAGGTGGCCCTACGCAGCATGGCTCATAGTTTCATTGAGTTAAACAAGGCAGTGGTTCATGTGACCAGTTTAGTTAGTTTTCTGTGTTCTTCAGTATTCTTCCTTTGAGAATTCAGTATTTTTGCCTTGAGAACCCATGAACAGTATGAAAAGGCAAAAAGATATGATACTGAAAGATGAACTCCCCAGGTTGGTAGGTGCCCAGTATGCTCTGGAGAAGAGTGGAGAAATAACTCCAGAAAGAATAAAAACACAGAGCCAAAGTGAAAACAACACCCAGTTGTGGATGTGACTGGTGATGGAAGTAAAGTCTGATGCTCTAAAGAACAGTATTGCATAGGAACCAGGAATGTTAGGTCCATGAATCAAGGTAAATTGAAAGAAGTAAAACAGGAGATGGCAAAAGTGAACATCGACATTTTAGGAATCACTGAACTAAAATGAACCTGAATGGGCAAATTAATTCAGATGACCATATATCTACTACTGTGGGCAAGAATCCCTTAGAAGAAATGGAATAGCCCTCATAGTCAACAAAACAGTCCGAAATGCAGTACTTGGGTGCCATCTCAAAAATGACAGAGCAATCTTGGTTCGTTTCCAAGGCAAACCTTTCAATATCATAGTAATCCAATTCTGTGCCCCAACCACTAATGCCAAAGAAGTTGAACAGTTATATGATGACGTACAAGACCTTCTAGAACTAACAACAAAAAAAGATGTCTGTTTCATCATAGAGGACTGGAATGCAAAAGTAGAAAGGAGATACCAGGACTAACAGGAAAGTTTGGTCTTGGAGTACAAAATGAAGCAGGGCATAGGCTAACAGAGTTTGCCAAGAGAACACACTGTTCATAGAAAACACTCTCTTCCAGCAACACAAGAGACAGCTCTACACATGGACAGTACCAGATGGTCAATACCAGAATCAGATTGATTGTATTCTTTGCTTGATTGTATCCTTTGCAGCCGAAGATGGATAAGCTCTATACAGTCAACAAAAACGAGACCAAGAGCTGACTATGGCTCAGATCATGAACTCCTTGTTGGAAAATTCACCTTAAATTGAAGAAAGTAGGGAAAACCACTAGACCATTCAGGAATGATCTAAATCAAATCCCTTATGATTATGCAGTAGAAGTGACAAATAGATTCAGGGATTAGGTCTGATAGAGTGCCTGAAGAACTATGAAAAGTGGCACATGACATTGTTTAGGAGGCAGTGATCAAGACCATCCCTAAGAAGACGGAATGCCAAAAGGCAAAATGGTTGTCTGAGGAGGCCTTACAAATAGCTGAGAAAAGAAGAGAAGCAAAAGGCAAATGAGAAAAGGAAAGATATACCCATCTGAATGCAGAGTTCCAAAGAATAGCAAGGAGAGATAAGAAAGTCAGCAAAGAGAGATAAGAAAGCCTTCTTAAGTGGTCAATACAAAGAAATATGGGAAAACAATTGAATGGGAAAGACTAGAGATCTCTTCAAGAGAATTAGAGATACCAAGGGAACATTTCATGCAAAGATGGGCACAATAAAGGACAGAAACGGTATGGACCTAACAGAAGCAAAAGATATTAAGAAGAGGTGGCAAGAACACACAGAAGAACTATACAAAAAAGATCTTAATGACCCAGATAACCATGATGGTGTGATCAGTCACCTAGAGCCAGACATCCTGGAGTGTGAAATCAAGTAGGCCTTAGGAAGCATCACTATGAACAAAGCTAGTGGAGTTGATGGAATTCCAGCTGAGCTTTTTCATATCCTAAACAATGATGCTGTGAAAGTGTTGCACTCACTATGTCAGCAAATTTGGAAAATTCAACAGTGGCCACAGGACTGGAAAAGGTCAGTTTTCATTCCAATCCCAAAGAAAGGCAGTGCCAAAGAATGTTTAATCTACCACACAATTGTACTCATCTCACACACTAGTAAAGTAATGCTCAAATTCTCCAAGTGAGGCTTCAACAGTACATGAACTGAGAGCTTCCATATGTTCAAACTGGATTTTGAATAGGCAGAGGAGCCAGGGATCAAATTGCCAACATCCACTGGATCATAGAAAAAGCAAGAGAATTCCAGTAAAACACATATTTCTGCTTCATTGTGCTAAAGCCTTTGACTCTGTGGATCACAACAAATGTGGAAAATTTTTGAAGAGATGGGAATACCTGTCCACCTTACTTGCTTCCTGAGAAATCTGTATGCAGGTCAAGAAGCAACAGTTAGAACCGGACATAGAACAACGGACTGGTTCCAAATTGGGAAAAGAGTACGTCAAGGCTGTATATTGTCACCCTGTTTGTTAATTTCTGTGCAGAGTACATCATGCGAAATGCTGGGCAGGATAAAGTACAAGCTGGAATCAAGATTGCCAGGAGAAATATCAATAACCTCAGATATGCAGATGACATCACTGTTATGGCAGAAAATGAAGAAGAACTAAAGAGCCGCTTGATGAAAATGAAAGAGACGTGTGAAAAAGCTGGCTTAAAATCAGCATTCAAAAAATGAAGATCATGGCATCTGGACCCATCACTTCATGGGAAATAGATGAGAAAATGATGGAAACAGTGAGAGACTTTATTTTGTTGTGCTCCAAAGTCACTGCAGATGGTGACTGCAGCCATGAATTTAAAAGACGCTTGCTCCTTGGAAGAAAAGATATTGCAAACCTAGATAGCATATTAAAAAGCAGAGACATTACTTTGCTGACAAAGGTCCTTGTAGTCAAAGCTATGGTTTTTCCAGTAGTCATGTATGGATGTGAGAGTTGGACCATAAAGAAAGCTGAGCAGCGAAGAGTTGATGCTTTTGAGCTGTGGTATTAAAGAAGACTCTTGAGAGTCCCTTGGGCTTCAAGGAGATCAAACCAGTCAATCATAAAGGAAGTCAGTCCTGAATACTCATTGGATGGACTGAAGCCAAAGCTCAAGCTCCAGTTTTTTGGCCACTTGAGGTGAAGAACTGACTCCTTGGAAAAGACCATGATGCTGGGAAAGATTAAAGGCAGGGGAGAAAAACAGGACAACAGAGGATGAGATGGTTGGATGGCATCACCAACTTGATAGACATGAGTTTGAGTAAGCTCCAGGAGTTGGTGATAGACAGGTAAGCCTGGTGTGCCAGTCCATGGAGTTGCAGAGTTGGACACACGATTGAGCATGAGCAACTTAACTGATCTCAACAAGATTTTACAGAGACAGTACAGTTCTCGAAATATATCATATTCCTTTTTCTATTTTACTTCCAGGCCTTAGTATGTGAGATTCCCTTTTTCCTCCAAACTCCTAATCCCTAATCATCTTTCAGGTTTTAATTGTTATTTTTCTAAACACTAACCGCAGTGCCTGGCATGTAGTAGGCTCTCTGGAAGTGTTTGTTAGATGGGTTTAAAAACAGCCTCTCTGCTTGATTAAATGATTATATCAGATGCAGTTTCAAGTTCAAGTCACTAATACATTTTTGCTCCTGTTGCATGTACTCTGTTTTAGTACTTTCCATATTCTGTTGCGAGTATATATATGTTTTTTTGTTTTACTTTTCTTTTCACCCATAACTTGATTTCTTTGGAGACAGAGAACATGGTTTTCCACATTCTTATTTGAATGTCTGGAATATTGGTTGGCACATTAGTAAATGCTTAATAAATGTTTAATGAATAATTTCTTCAAAAGGAGTCTGCTTAAATACTTTTAAATTTTTAGCAGTTTTATCACAGTATAACTTGCACACTGTGAACATCTCCCATATTAAGTGTAGAGTGTAAGCTTTAATAGACTGTGATAAAAGTGTGTAACCGTGACTACGATCCCAATTTTAAAACACTCTCATTAATCCAGAGTTTCTTATGCCCATATTCTCCTAGACAATCCAGCCCCAGACAACTACCAATATGCCTTTTTTTAAATTGTGGTATTAATAAAATCTATATAAACATGCAATTTGCTACATTAACCATTTTAAATACACAGTTCAATGGCATAAATTATATTCACACTGTTGTGCAGCTGTCTATATGTGCTGTTTGCAACACTTTATCATCACTGCAAACAGAAACTCTATGCTTATTAAGCAGTCATTGCTCCCTTCCGCCAGCCCTTAATAACTTCTAATCTACTTTCTGTGTCAATGAATTTGAGTACTCTAGATACTTCATGTAAGTGGAGTCCTACAATATTTGTCCTTTTGTGTCTCATTTATTTCACTTAGCATAATGTTTTCAAGGTTCATCTAGATTGTAGCAGTTATCAAAATAAATTAATTTCCCTTTTGATTATCCATTCATCTGTTGATAAACTTGAGTTCTTTTCTCCTTTTAGCTGTCATGAATAATGCAGAACTGGAGCTTGGCATATTATTCTACCATTACTTCCTTCTTAAATTATGTGAAGTAGTATGTCATTGTTTTTTTCATTTGCATTTCTCTTATGTCTAATGATGTTAAGCATCTTTTTTTTTCCCTTTTCATGCAAGATCTTTACTTGCAGCATGTGGCACCTTTAGTTGCCAGCTGTGGAATCTTTACTTGCAGCGTGTGAACTCTTAGTTGCCACTCATGGGATCTAGTTTCCTGAACAGGAATCGAACTCGGGCGCCCTGTGTTGGAAGCTCAAAGTCTTTGCCAGTGGACCACTAGTAAAGTCCCTTGAGCATCTTTTCATGTGATTTTAGAGTATTTGTGTAAATTCTTTGGAGAAATGTCTGTTCAAGTGCTTTGCTCAGTTTTTAATTAGATTGTCTTTTTGTTGAATTGTTGGAATTTACTATGTATTCTGGATGTTAAACCCTTTGTATGAATATTTTAATATGCGTGTTTAAATGTGTATGATTTGCAAGTATTTTCTCCCTGGGAATTAACTTTTCACTTCATAATAATGTCTTTCAGTGCATCAAATGTTTTAATTTTGATAAAGTACAGTTTCCCTGTATTTTCTTTTCTTTTTCTGTTTTTATTTTCATATGTAAAAATCACAAATAATCTGGGCAGTTACTGAATGAAGATTAGGAATAAACACTCGATAAAACAAAGGAGACTGAACCAGAAGACTAAACCATTCCAAGCACAGCACTGAAAAATTCTACTAACAATACTTGGTTCACTCTCCTGCTTCCTCTCTATGCTCTAGGCTCTCCACTGAGCCAGGACACCACTTGCCTTTCTTCGATGCTGCTCCTGTCTCTTCTGCTGAATTCAAGCATTTAACTTTGAGATGGTACAAATTCCCCAGATAAAGTCTTTGATTCCCCTGGCAAGGTCCTGCAGAAAGATTTTGACACTGTCAATCATCTCTTTACCACCCAAACTATCAAATACACAAAGGAGTGAGAAGTATGCTCAGATCTTTCATCAGGAAGGACCCTGCAGCTTCACTGCCACGGCTCTGGCTCCAGCTGGGCCCCTTGCCCACTGCCTGCCGGCTCAGTTCCTCTGAGCCCCTCCACTCCTGGGCACGGTCAGGATCAGGGCCGCTGCACCCACACTGAATCCCGATTATTTTAAGCTTCCTGTGAAAATGGTTTTTCTTCCCAGTATTTGATTTAGGAGTAGGCATGTGACCGGCTTTTGACCAAAGAGACACCTGGGAAAATCTGCTGGGAGACTTCTAGGAAAAACTTCGCCACTCTTGACACTCAAGGTTTCTCTTCTTTCACTAGACATGCACTGTCTAATATGATAACCACAAGGCACAGGTGGCTATTTAAAATTAAATTAATTAAAATAAAGTGAAATTAAAAATTCAGTTCCTCAGTCACACTAGTTACATGTCAAGCACTCGGTGTTCGCCAGGGGTAGTGGCTGCCATATGGGACAGTGCAGACAGAGTATTTCCATCATTGCAGAAAGTTCTGTTGGATTATTATCCTACTGGATATTATTGGATATTATCCAATATAATTCTATTGGATAAGTGCCTGGATATTTTCAGTTTGAATTTTAAACAGTGGTAGCCATCTGAAAAGCACTGGAATGGGTTAGGGATCGCAAGTGAAAATGGAGGTAACCTGAGGTTTTGAAAGGTTGGCATCCCTGATAGTTCAGTTGGTAAAGAATCCACAGTGAGGAGACCTGGCTTTGATTCCTGGGTCAGGAAGATCCGCTGGAGAAGGGATAGGCTGCCCACTCCAATATTCTTGGGCTTCCCTTGTGGCTCAGCTGGTAAAAAATCCACTTGCAATACAGGAGACCTGGGTTTGATCCCTGGGTTTGGAAGATCTCCTGGAGAAGGGAAAGGCTACCCACTCCAATATTCTGGCCTGGAGAATTCCATGGACTGTATAGTCCATAAGGTCGCAAAGAGTCAGATAGGACTGAGAGACTTTCATTTCACTTCAAAAATCTGTTATCAAGTCCAAGTCACAAAGATTTTCCCCTCTACTAAGAGTTTTATAACTTTAGCTCATGTTTGTTTGAATAATCATCTAGTTTATATTCATTTTTCCACTTTGGTACAATATATGAAGCACAAACTAACATATAGAGTTCAACAACATGAGGTACCTTCTCTGCACTGTGAAAAATATGTCACTTTTTGAAGTGTTAGTAGTTAATTATTTCACCATATCTTTTATTGGGAATCCCTGGTGGCCCAGATGGTAAAGAATCTGCCTGCAATGTGGGAGACTGGGCTTCAATCCCTGAGTTAGGAAGATCTCCTGGAGTAGTGTGTGGCAGTGCACTCCAGTATTCTTGCCTAGAGAATCCCATGGACTTGAGAAGCCTGGCAGACTACAGTTCATCAGGTCGCAGAGTTGAACACAACTTAAGCAACTTAGCATGCACGCATCTCTTAATACCAGATAGAAAGGAGTCTTATCATTCAGTGCTACCCAATATTAGAAGTGAAAAAAAATTGACTCATAACTTAAAGGAATCTTTTAGCAACTTTATAGTTGATCCTTCTATCTATAGAGAAAAGTATGGTTAAACAGTAAAGTTATGAACCATAAGGACTCAATTAAACTTTTTAGACCTTGAGTGAAAAAAAGGTTGAAATTGTCTCCCATTTTTATGATCAGAAATCCTTTTCTCTGTGTCACAAGGGGACTTTAATCTTTAATTCACTGTTCATTAACTTACTTTATGTTTGGGATTATGTTGTAAATTCTATCACAAATAACTCAGGAACTGTAATTTTTGCTATTTTACTCTCTCTGAAACATGTCAAAATAATACTGATCCTTCATATTTGTACATATAGACTTCTGAGAAATGCAGGCTCTCCCTCAGACGTTGTTGTTCAGTCCTTAAGTTGTGTCTGACTCTTTGCATCCCCATGGACTATAGAAAGTCAGACTCTCCTGTTCTACATTATCTCCCAGATATTGCTCAAATTCATGTCCATTGAGTTGATGATACTATCTTACTGTCTCATCCTCTGCCACATCCTTCTGCTTTTTCCTCAGTGTTTCCCAGCATCAGGGTCTTTTCAAATGACTTGGCTTTTCACATTAAGTAGCCAAAGTATAGCTTCAGCTTCAGCATCAGTCCTTCCAATGAATATTCAAGGTTGATTTCCTTTAGGATTGACTGGTTTGATTTAGTTGAGGGAAGGACTTTGGACTACTGTGATGCTGAATGGTTTGCCTTGGAAAGCAACAGAGATCATTCTGTCATTTTTGAGATTGCAACCAGGTACTGCATTTCTGACTCTTTGCTTGACTATGAGGGCTACTCCATTTATTCTAAGGGATTCTTGCCCCCACAGTAGTAGATGGTCATCTGAATTAAATTTGCCTGTTCTTGTTCATTTTAGTTCACTGATTCCTAAGATGTCAGTGTTCACTCTTGCCATCTCCTGCTTGACCACATCTAATTTACCTTGATTCATGGACCTTATATTCCAGGTTCCTGTGCAGTATTGTTCTGTATCACATTGGACTTCACTGTCACCACCAGGCACATCCACAACTGAGCATCATTTCCACTTCAGCCCAGCAGCTGCATTGTTTCCAGAGCTATTAGTAATTGCCCTTCACCCTTCCTTGATAACATATTGGATCCTTCTGACCTGGGAGGCATATCTTCCAATATCGTATCTTTTTGCCCCGTTATATTGTTCATGGGTTCTTGTGACAGGAATACTGCGTGGTTTGCCATTCCCTCCTCCAGTGGACCACATTTTGTCAGAACTCTTCACTTTGACCCATCCATTTTGGGTGGCCCTGTATGGCATGGGCCTCATACATTATTTTATTCAATTCTTAAGCAGTAGGTACAATGTTGTTTTACAGCCAGCCTGTCTCAGCCTCTAAGAGCTGATTGCTAAATTTTCAGATACAAGTTTAATAAAATTAGATACTAAGTTTCATAACTTAAAATCACATAAGTTATGTTTGAAGCAAAAGTAATAAAAAACTTTAGGTATCATATCCTATTTACCAGAAATTCTGTCAATCAAAGATTTTCTTCTACTTTATAGCTATTATTAGTCTAACTTTATTTTAATTTTTATTTTATGTTATAGTTGATTAATCATGTGTTAGTTTCTTATGTATCTGTTCCTTTTCAAATTCTTTTCCCATTTAAGTAATTACAGAATATTGAGCAGAGTTCCCTGTGCTATAGAATAGGTTCTTATTGGTTATCTGTTTTAAATATAGCAGTGTGTCCCATGTCAATACCAATTTTCAACCCATCCCACCCCCACAACACTTCCCCAGTAGCCATAAATTCATTCTATCAGTCTGTGAGTCTGCCTCTATTTTACAAATCAATTCATTTGTATTATGTTTTTTAGATTCTGCATAGTCATATCATATTATATTCGTCTTTTTCTTTCTAACTTAGTATGATAATCTCCAGGTCCATCCATGTTGCTGCAAATGCCATTTTTTTTTTTTTTTGTTAATGGCTGAGTAATATTCCATTGTGTGTATGGACCACATCTTCTTTATCCATGCATCTTTCTGTGGGCATTTAGGTTGTTTGCATGCCTTGGTTATTAGAAACAGTGCTGCAGTTAATAATATTCTGCATGTATGTTTTCAAACCATGTTTTTCTCTGGATATATGCCAAGAGGTGGGTCTACTGGATCATATGGTAGTGCTATTTTTGTTTTTTTAAGAAACCTCTGTTCTGTTCTCCATAGTGGCTATACCAATTTACATTCGTGCCTACAGTGTAGGAGGGTTCCCTTTTCTCCATACACTCTCCAACATTTATTGTTTGTAGATTTTTTTTTATGACAGACATTCTAACTGGTATGAGACAATATCTTATTGTAGTTTTTTATTTGCATTTCAGTAATAGCAACGTTCAGCATCTTTTCACATGCCTCTTGGCTGTCTGCATGTCGTCTTTGATGTTTATTTAGGTCTTCTGCCCATTTTTTGGTCTTTTTTTATACTGAGCCACATGAGCTATTTGGAAATTTTGGAGATTAATCCCTTGTCAGTCACATTATTTGCAAATATTTACTTTAATTCTGGGGTTCATCCTATCTGTGGTTTCCTTTGCTGTGCAAAAGCTTTCAGTTTAACCAGGTCCAATTTTTTATTTTTGTTTTTATTTCCATTACCTGATACAACAGATCAAAAAAAGATACTGCTGTGATTTCTGTGAAAGAATATTCTGCTTATGTTTTCCTCTAAGAGTTTAATAGAATCCAGTCTTACACTTAGATCTTTAATCCATTTTGAGCTTCTTTTTGTGTATAGTATAAGTGAGTTTCCTAATTTCCTTCTTTTACATGTAGTTGTCCAGTTTTCCCAGAACCGTTTGTTGGAGAGAGTGCCTTTTCTTCATTGAATGCTCTTGCGTCCTTTGTTGTAGATTAATTGACCATAAGTGTGTGAGTTTATTTCTGGACTTTCTATCCTATTGTACTGGTCTACATTTCCTTTTTTAGTGCCAGTGTTGTACTGTTTTGATAGCTGTAGCTTTGTAGTATACTCCAAATTCAGGGAGCCTAATTCTTCCAGCTCCGTTTTTCTTTCTCAAGATTGCTTTCTCTATTTGGCGTCTTTTGTGTCTCCATACAAGTTTTAAGATTTTTTTGTTCTATGAAAAATGCCATTGGTAATTTGATAGTAATTGCAGTGAATCTGTACACTGCCTTGGGTAGTATAGTCATTTTCACAGTGTTGATTCTTCCAGTCTAAGAACATGGTATATCTTTTCATCTATGTGTCATCCTCAATTTCTTTATCAGCACCTTATAGTTTTCTGAGTGTAGGTTTTTTGCCTCCTTAGGTGGGTTTATTCTTAGATATTTTATTGTTTGTGATATGATGGTAAATGGGATTGTTTCTTTAATTTCTCTTTCTGAACTTTTGTTGTCACTATATAGAAATGCAGTAGATTTCAGTGTATCAATTTTGTATCCTGCAGCCTTAACAAATTCATTGATGAGCTCTAGGAGTTTGCTGGTTGCATCTTTAGGACTTTTGATGTATAATTCCTTTTCTTTCTTTTTCTTCTCTGATTTCCAAATCTATGTTGTATAAAGTAACAAAAGAGAACACCTTTGATTGTCTTGTTCCTGATCTTAAGGGAAATGTTTTTCAGCTTTTCACCATTAAGCACGATGTTGTCTGTAGATTAGCCATTAATGGTCTTTATTATTGTTGAAGTAGGTTTCTTCTGTGCCTACTTTCTGGAGAGTTATTATCATACCTGGGTGTTGACTTTTGTTGAAAGCATTTTCTGCATCTTTGAGGTGATCATATGCTTTTATTCTTTGGTTTGCTAATGTAGTGTATAACTTGCATATATTAAGAAATCCTTGCATCCTTGGGATAAATCTCCCCTGATCATGGTTTATGAATCCTTTCAAAGTAGTGTTAGATTTGGATTGCTAGTATTTGTTGAGGATTTTTGCATTTGTGATCATCAGTGATACTGACCTGTAATTTTCCTTTTCTGTGGTATCTTTGGTTCTGCTATCAGGCTGATGTTGGCCTCTTAGAATGGGTTTGGGATTGTTCCTTCCTCTGCAATTTTTGGAAGAGTTTAAGAAGGATAGGTGTCAGCTTTTCTCTAGATCTTTGATGGAATTTGCCTGTGAAGCAGTCTGCTCCTGGACTTTTGTATGTCGGGAGCTTTTTAACCACAGTTTCAGTTTCAGTACTTCTGGTTGATCTGTTGATATTTTCTACTTCTTCCTGGTTCAGTCTTGAGAGATTGTACCTTTCTAAGAATTTGTCCATTTCTTCAAGGTTGTTTGTTTTATTGGCATATAGTTGCTTGCTGTAGTCTGTTATGATCTTTGTATATATTTTGTGTCCATTATAACTTCCCCTTTTTCTTTCTGATTTTGTTGATTTGAGCCCTCTCCCTGTTTTTCTTGATAAGTCTATCTGAAGGTATATTGATTCTGTTTATCTTCTTAAAAAACCAGCTTTTAGTTTTATTGATCTTTTCTATTGTTTTCTTGGTCTCCATGCCATTTATTTCTGCTCTGATCTTTATGCTTTCTTGGCTTCTGCTAACTTTGAGTTTTGTTTTTGTTCTTTTTCTAGTTGCTTTAGGGGGGTTTTGTTATTTTTCTTGTTTCCTGAGGTAAAATTGTATTTACATAAGCTTCCTTCTTAGAACTACTTTTGATGCATCCCACAATTTTTTGGATCATTGTGTTTTTGTTTTCATTTCTCTCTAGGTATTTTTTTATTGCCTCTTTGATTTCTTAATGATCCATTGGTTATTTAGTAGCATAATGTGTAACCTCCATGTGTTTGTGTTTTTTACTTTTCTTTTCTTTTTTTTTTTTTTACTAATAGTTGATTTCCAATCTCATAGTGTTACTGTAAAGAAAGATACTTGATACGATTTCAGTTTTTGTAACAGATTATTGACTGGAGATGTATTAATACATCTTTTGTTATTCAAACATTATTGACCAGAGACATATCAATACATATTTAGAGAGTGATACAATTAATATCACCTTGCAAAGTTGTTAGAGCTTAAAATCTTTAAGGTTCATTATACAACTTAGAATTTTCATTATCATTCACAGTTTGCTCCATTAGATTTCTGTTTCAGCCTTGAGTGCAATAAATGCATTTTTGCAATAAATGCAAATTTATTACCATAAAATTTTCAAAAACTGACACATTGTGAAATTTTTTGTGAAAAACAATTTTTCAGTGAATTTTATGCAGATACTTTCACAGATTATCCAGTCAACATATATACTAGACATACTAGACTTTATTTTTCTGGGCTCCAGAATCACTGCAGATGGTGATTGCAGCCATGAAATTAAAAGATGCTTACTCCTTGGAAGGAAAGTTATGACCAACCTAGACAGCATATTAAAAAGCAGAGACATTACTTTGCCAACAAAGGTCCATCTAGTCAAGGCTATGGTTTTTCCTGTGGTCATGTATGGATGTGTGAGTTGGACTGTGAAGAAGGCTGAGCGCCGAAGAATTGATGCTTTTGAACTGTGGTGTTGGAGAAGACTCTTGAGAGTCCCTTGGGCTGCAAGGAGGTCCAACCAGTCCATCCTAAAGGAGATCAGTCCTGGGTGTTCATTGGAGGGACTGATGTTGAAGCTGAAACTCCAATACTTTGGCCACCTGATGTAAAGAGTTGACTCATTTGAAAAGACCCTGATGCTGAAAAAGATTGAGGGCAGGAGGAGAAGGGGACGACAGAGGATGAGATGGTTGGAAGGCATCACCGACTCAATGAACATGGGTTTGGGTGGACTCTGGGAGTTGGTGATGGACAGGGAGGCCTGGCGTGCTGTGGTTCATGGGGTCGCAAAGAGTCGGACATGACTGAGCGACTGAAGTGAACTGAACTGAACTGATATATACTAGTGTCTCAGAAGTAGATGGTTCTTCAGAATGTAGTTCTGATACAGATGATATGAATATTAGACCAACAAAAGGACAAAAAACCTTTGTGACTGATTCTAATATGGAAAGTGAAAATAAAACTCAGTCTGGAGAAGACTTTACAGGTGTTTTAGGTTAATACTGAGTCTATTTAGATTAATACTGAATGTATTAACCCACAAGTGTTAGTGAAATAACAGAATTAATTCTGGGCTGGCCAGTATAAAATTCATCAGCCACAGGCATTAGTTTCTGCAGAAATCTCCCAGTCAATAATGAGTTAAATTTAATGAATCTCACATTGTGGCCCAGCATGTGATCAATCCTGGAGAATGTTCCATGTGTACTTGAGAAGAATGTGCATTCTGCTTCTCTGTAAATGTTGGTTAAGTCCAACTTAATGGATTGTTTAAGGCCTGTTTTTCCTTATTAATTTTCTGTCTGGATTATCTATCCATTGATGAATGTGAGATGTTAAATTCCCTCAGTATTATTGTGTTACTGTCAATTTCTCCTTTTACAACTGTTAGTATTTGCCTTATGCACATGTACTCTATGTTTGGTGCATATATACTTACAACTGTTATATCTTATTGGATTGATCTCTTGATCATTATGTAGTGTCTTTGTCTCTTATAACAGTCTTTATTTGAAAGTTCATTTTGTCTGATATATGAGTATTGCTACTCCCACTTTCCTTTCATTTCCACTTGAATGGAATACCTTTTTCCATCCTCTTACTTTCAGACTGTGTGTGTCCCTAGATCTAAAGTGGGTTTCTTGTACACAGAAAATGTATGGCTCTTGCTTTTATATCCATTCCACCAATCTGTGTCTTTTTGTTGGAGCATTTAATCCATTTCATCTAAGTTAATTATCAGTATATATGTTCCTCTTGCCATTTTGTTAATTGTCTTGGCTTTGTTTTTGTAGGTCTGTTTTTCACCTTCCTCTTTTATTCTCTTCTCTTTTGATAAGATGACTAACTTTAGTTTTATGTTTGGATTCTTTTTGTGTAGGTATCTTTTGTAGATTTTTATATTACCATGAGATTTGATACAGCAGTCTGTATATAAATAATGGTTTTAATTTGCTGGCCTTTAATGCCAAATGCATTTCCAGTATCCTTCATCTGTGCTGCCCTCTTCTCACAGTTGCTAGTTTTGATATCATATTTGTATGGAGATGATTTCCTACCTTTATGTTTGCCTTTACTGATAAACTTTTCCATTCATAATTTTCTTGTTTCTAGTAATGGTCTCTTCTTTTCCACTTAGAAAATTTCCTTTAGTATTTCAAGCAAACTTGGTCAGGTAGTGCTGAATTCTCTTAGCTTTTGCTTGTCTGTAAAGCTTTTGATTTCTCCATCGAGTCTGAATGAAGGCCTTTCAGTGTAGAATATTCTTGCTTGTAGGTTTTTCCCTGTCATTACTTTAAATATTTTGTGCAGTTGCCTTCTGGCCAGCAGAGTTTCTGCTGAGAAGTCAACTGATCCTTATGGGAGTTTGCCTGTAAGTTATCTGTTGCTTTTGCCTTGTTGCTGTAAAAAAAATTTTTTTCTCTTTAGTATTTGTCAGTTTGATTACTATGTGTCTCAATGTATTCCTCCTTGGGTTTATCTTGCTAGGCACTGTCTCTGCTTCCTGTACTACGGTAACTATTTCTTTCCTGTGTTAGGACAGTTTTCAGCTATTTTCTCTTCAAATATTTTCTCAGGTCTTTTCTTGCTCTGTTTTCCTTCTGGAATCCCCATAATGTGAATATGGGTGCATTTAACGTTTTCCCAGAGGTCTCTTGTGGGCTTCCCTCATAGCTCAGTTGGTAAAGAATCCGCCTGCAATGCAGGACAGCCCGATTCAATTCCTGGGTCTGGAAGATCTGCTGGAGAAGGGATAGGCTACCCACACCAGTATTCTTGGGCTTGCCTTGTGGCTCAACTTGTAAAGAATCCGCCTGCAATATGGAAGACCTGGGTTTGATCCCTGGGTTGGGAAGGTCCCCCAGAGAAGGGAAAGGCTACCCACTCCAGTGTTCTGACCTGGAGAATTCCGTGGACTGCATAGTTTATGGGATCTCAAAGAATCGGACACAACTGAGTGACTTTCACTTTCAGAGATCTCTTAGCCGGTCTTCGTTTCTTTTCACTCTTTTTTCTCTCGTCTGTTTTGCAGCAGTGATTTTGTGATTTTGTTGTTTTTGTAAGAAACTCACATCCTTCTACTCTACCACCTTGAGGCCACTCCTTAGCTCCTGTATTTAGATCAGTTCATTTTTAGTCAATTTTCACACATGATATGAGTTAGAGATCCACTAGATTTCTTTGCATGTGGAAATCTAGTAGCCCCAGCATCATTTGTTCAAAACTCTTATTCCCCCATCAAATGGACTTAAAATGCCTGTTCAGTTGTCCTTGGATATGTGTTTATTTCTATATTCTCAATTCTGTTTTGTTGGCCTGTATGTCTGTCCTTATGCCAGTACCACACTGCAGTGTTTTTTTGTTTTAATTGAGATATAATTGACATATAACATTTTATTAGTTTTAGGTATACAACATAATAATTTCATACACACACAACACACACACATTGCAAAATAATTATAACAATAACTTTAGTTAACATTTATCACCACACACAGTTATATTTTCCTGTGTTGAGAAGTGTTAAGATCTATTCTCTAAACAAATGTCAAATATACTATATGTCAAATATATATATATATATACAAATGTCAAGTTGACTATATTCACCATACTGCACATTACGTTCCCAGGACTTATTTGTAACTGAAACTTTTTATCTGTTGAACACCTTCACCCAATTTTCACATCCCCTACCCTTGCAACCACCGGTCTGTTCTCTGTATGTCTGAGTTCAGCCTTCTTTTAGATTCCATATGTCAGTGAAATCATATGATATTTGTCTCTCTCTGTCTGGCTTATTACACTCAGCATAATGGCCTCCAGGTCCATCCATGTTGTCAAAAATGGCAGAAATTTCATTTTTTTAATAGCTGAAAAACATTTTATTGTATATACAGTAAGTCCCCTCCATACTGATCCTTCAAGTTGTGAACTTTCAAAGTTTACGATTCATGGGGTCGCAAAGAGTCGGACACGACTGAGCGACTGAACTGACTGACTCATTCTTAAAACATGAATTGTTCAACCATTGGTACAATTCTAAAAAACAAGGACAAGATCATGGAACATGTGAAGTTTGTTATGCCTGTGGTCTGTGGTATAGTCAATAATGTCAAAAGAACCTTGAAAAACTGACTGAGGAAATGGAGAAATTTTTCAGTGTATGGATGCAGGATCAAATGAAGTAGAATCCCAATGAGCTTAAAGCTGGATTCAGCAGAAAGGTAAAAGCCTTTCAGTTCAATTCACTTCAGTCGCTCAGTCGTGTCTGATTCTCTGCAACCCCATGAATCAAGGCACACCAGGCCTCCCTGTCCATCACCATCTCCCAGAGTTGACTCAAACTCACATCCATCAAGTCGGTGATGCCATCCAGCCATCTCATCCTCTGTTGTCCCCTTTTCCTTCTGCCCCCAATCCCTCCCAGCATCAGAGTCTTTTCCAATGAATCAACTCTTTGCATGAGGTGGCCAAAGTACTGGAGTTTCAGCTTTAGCATCATTCCTTCCAAAGAACACCCAGGGCTGATCTCCTTTAGAATGGACTGGTTGGATCTCCTTGCAGTCCAAGGGACTCTCAAGAGTCTTCTCCAACACCACAGTTCAAAAGCATCAATTCTTCGGTGCTCAGCTTTCTTCATAGCCCAACTCTAGATGGACCTTTGTTGGCAAAGTAATGTCTCTGCTTTTTAATATGCTGTCTAGGTTGGTATAGCTGTGCTTCCAAGGAGCAAGCATCTTTTAATTTCCTAGCTGCAGTCGCCATCTGCAGTGATTTTGGAGCCCCAAAAGATAAATTCTGTCACTGTTTCCATTGTTTCCCCATCTATTTGCCATGAAGTGATGGGACCGGATGCCCTGATCTTAGTTTTCTGAATGTTGAGTTTCAAGCCAACTTTTTCACTCTCCTCTTTCACTTTCGTCAAGAGGCTCTTTAGTTCTTCTTCACTTTCTGCCATAAGGGTGGTGTCATCTGTTTATCTGAGGTTTTTAATATTTTTCCTGGCAATCTTGATTTCAGCTTGTGCTTCATCCAGCCCAGCATTTTGCTTGATAGATTCTGCATGTCAGTAATTAAATAAGCAGGGTGACAATACACACCCTTGATGTACTCCTTTCCCTATTTGGAACCAGTCTATGTCCAGTTTTAACTGTTGCTTCTTGACCTGCATATAGATTTCTTGGGAGGCAAGTCAGATGATTGGTATTCCCATCTCTTGAAGAATTTCCCACAGTGTGTTGTGATCCACACAGTCAAAGGCTTTCGCCTAGTCAGTAGAGCAGAAGTAGATGTTTTTCTGGAACTCTCTTGCTTTTTCAATGATCCAACGGATGTTGGCAATTTAATCTCTGATTCCTCTTCCTTTTCTAAATAAGGCTTGAACATCTGCAGGTTCACGGATCACATATTATTGAAGCCTGACTCGAAGAATTTTGAGTGTTACTTTGCTAGTGTGTGAGATGAGTGCAATTGTGCAGTAGTTGGAACATTCTTTGGCATTGCGTTTCTTGGAGATTGGAATCAAAACTGAGCTTTACCAGTCTTGTGGCCACTGCTGAGTTTTCAAAATTTGCTGGCATATTGAGTGCAGCACTTTCACAGCATCATCTTTCAGGATGTGAAATAGCTCAACTGGAATACCTACGGCCCACTTGACTTTACATTCCAGGATGTCTGGCTCTCAGTCAGTGATCACACATCGTGGTTATCTGGGTCATGAAGATCTTTTTTGTATAATTCTGTGTATTCTTGCCATCTCTTCTTAATATCTTCTGCTTCTGTTAGGTTCATACCGTTTCTGTCCTTTATTGTGCCCATCTTTGCTTGAAATGTTGCCTTGGTATCCCTGATTTTCTTGAAGAGATCTCTAGTCTTTTCCATTCTATTGTTTTCCTCTATTTCTTTGCATTGATCACTGGGGAAGGCTTTCCTTGCTGTCCTTTGGAACTCTGCATTCAAATGGGTATATCTTTACTTTTCTCCTTTGCTTTTCACTTCTCTTATTTTCTCAGCTATTTGTAAGGCCTCCTCAGACAACCATTTTGCCTTTTGCATTTCTTTTGCTTGGGTATGTTCCTCTCACTGCCTCCTGTGCAGTGTCATGAACCTCCATCCATAGTTACTCAGGCACTCTGTCTATCGCATCTAATCCCTTGAATCTATTTGTCACTTCTATTGTATAATCATAAGGGACTTGATTTAGGTCATACCTGAATGGTCTAGTGGATTTCCCTACTTTGTTCAATTTAAGTCTGAATTTGGCAATAAGGAGTTCATGATCTGAACCACAGTCAGCTCCTGGTCTTGTTTTTGCTGACTGTATAGAACTTCTCCATCTTCGGCTGCAAACAATATATTTAATCTGATTTCGGTATGGACCATCTGATGATCTCCATCTGTAGAGTCTTCTCTTGTTATAGATCCTTGATTGCCAGCATTGGGAGTTGGAGGCTTGAATTGATAGAGCACCAAGGATTATTAGAGCAGTGAAAATACTCTGTATGATATCATAATGATGGCTATATGGCATGATACCTTTGTCTAAACTCATAGAATATACACCAAGAATGAACTTTAATATAAACTACAGGCTTTGGGTAATTCTGTGTCAGTGCAGGATCATCACCTTTGACAAATGTACTGAAAAGGGCGATGTTAATAATGGGAAGGCAGTGAACATGTGAGGGCAGGAACTATGTGGGAAACGCGTGTATCTTCCGCTCAATTTTTCTGTGAACCTAAAACTCTTAAAAAAAAAAAAAAAAAGTCATACTTCCTGCCGTTGTGGTTCAGAGTGTTTTATACATGTCAGTTAGGTCTAGTTGGCTTTTTATTGTTGTTTAAGTACTCTGTTTTGTTTTTTATCTTCTGTTTAGATGTTCTGCATTAGACAGTGGAGTGTTGAAATCTCCGAGTATTATTGTAGAGCTCTGTTTCTTTCAATTCTTTGAAAAATTGTTTCTCCTACATTGAGACTCTGTTTTGGGGGTAATATGTGATTACATTTGTTTCATCTTCTTGATGAATTGACCCTTTTGTCAATATATAATGTCCTCTTTTGTGTCTTGCAACAGAATTTTTTTGTTTATATTGTTTTACTTAAAGTCTATTTTCTCTGATACTAACATAGCTCCCCAGCTCACTTCCGTTAGTATTTGTATGGAATGTCTTTTGCAGTTCTTTCCCATTCAGCTGATGTGTGGCTTTAGAACTACATTGTGTCTCTTGTAAACAGCTGTATGGTTAGACCTCTTTTTTTTAATCCATTCTGCAAATCCTTTTAATTAGAGAGTTTAATTGATGAAGAAATGTCCTCATTTCTTTCTTATTTGTTTAGTTGACTTGTACTGAACTATTTTGCTTCCCTTCTCATTTTCTTCTGCATATGTTTTATAGATTTTGTGTGTTTGTGTTACCATGGGGATTACATTTAAGAATCTAAGGTTGTAACATTATAACTTGAATTGAAACCAACTTAACATAGCATAGAAATAAATTGTGACCCTCAGTGGCAATTAAAACTGCTTTACAGTTGTGAAGGAGATTAAAGATGTTTATCTTCTAAGGAAAAAAAATGCTAATTAGCTCATTAATTGTACAGCTAAATTACTAAAATTTGAGATACTTTTTTCCATGGGAATTTCAAAGTAATCATGTCTAGGGTGTTTATTTTTCAAAAGGGTATTTCAAATTAGTCTATATATTTCTGAAATGTGTCCTTTTTAATGATTTTAAACTCACCTGTTTATTAATATTTAAAATATTACAAGTTATGAAATAATCTTAAAATGAGTCTCTCAAAAATACATATTTCAATGAAAGGTGAGTACAGACAGAAGTTGCAGGATACCCTAATTAGTGGTATTATCGATGTCCATTTTAATTGGAACTATTTTTCATCTTCTTTGGAAGTAACATATTCATTCATACACTCCCGAAGAATCTAATTGACCATTAGCCTTCCCTGCTTTCAGGAGTGATGTGTCTTGGTTTATGTAAAAGCTTCTGTCTTTGACATTGTAGCATCAGTATTAAACTCCTTTGAGTATTCACCATCCTTAAAAAATTGCCATTTATTGATACAAAAGCTAAAAATATAGTCTCTGGAGTCAGGCTGCCTGGGTTGTAGTCTGGTTCTGCCTCTCACTAACTCAATGATTATGGTCAGATTACTTAACCTCTTGGTACCTGTTTCTTCTGTTAAATGGGGTGGGGGGGGGATAGTATAGCATAGTGACACAATAGGGGTTTTATGACGTTTAAAAGAAATAATACAAGCATAAAACTTAGTTTTTGTTCAGCTGCTAAGTTGTGTCCAACTCTTTGCAACCCCATGGGTGGCAGCACACCAGGCTTCCCTGCCCTTCACTGTCTCCCAGAGTTTGCTCAGATTCATGTCCCTTGACTCGGTGATGTTGTCTAACCATCTCTTCCTCTGCTGCCCACTTCTCCTTTTGCCCTCTTATCTTTCCCAGCATCAGGGTCTTTTCTGGTGAGTGGGCCTTTCGCATCAGGTAGCCAAAGTATTGGAGCTTCAGCTTCAACATCAGTCCTTGCAGTGAATATTCAGGATTGATTTCCTGAATACTGGAAAAACCATAGTTTTGACTATACAAACTTTTGTCCGCAAACTGATGTTTCTGCTTTTGAATATGCTGTCTAGGTTTGTCATAGCTTTCCTTCTAAGGAGCAAGCGTCTTTTCATTTCATTGCTACTGTCACCGTCCGTAATGATTTTGGAGCTCAGGAAAATAGTATCTGTCACTAGTCCCACTTTTTTCCCCTTCTATTTGCCATGAAGTGATGGGACCAGATGCCATGATCTTAGTTTTTTTAATGTGTTTTAAACATAGTAAACACTCAGTTCTTAGTAATATCATTATCATCAAAATTTAATATTTACAAGAAAATGTTGGGTTAATGTGTACATTTTATAGATAAAGAAACTGAGACTGAGAAATGGTAACTTGCCCATAGTCACACTGTTAATAAGTAATAGGTGAAATTTGAACCAAAGTCCTTCTAACACCTAAGCCCATGCTCTTGAAAACTATACTCTGTCCTTACTGAAAGTAGTCTCTTGTTAGCCTTTTAGAATGGCATATGTGGAATCTAGCCTTTTCATTTCACGGATGGAAAAACTGAATTAGCCAAGCACCTTGGTAACTGAACAGTCTTACAAAGCCAAATCTTTCCCATTCGTAATTTACTGTCCTTTTTACTGCCTTCAGACATATCTATGTTGACTGAAAAAAAATACACAACCCAGTAGTTGAGAATTATGTTTTATTTGGCAGACAAAACTAAAGACTTGAGCCTGGGACATAGAATATCAGATAGCTCTGAGAGACTGGTCCAAAGAGGGAATGGAGGAGCCAGGATATATGAGTTCTGCAAATTCCAGATAGTCAGTATCTTCAAAAGATTACTGTTAATTAAAGAAAACCAGATATCGCAAGTTAAACAGTTTAGCACTTTTCTATATATGGGAAGATGCAAAAAGCTGGGCTCACTAAAATCATTCCTTTGTTAGGAACCACAGCTATCTGGGGCCAGTATCCTTTGCTTTTCTCATCTTGTATCTCCTCAGGGTACACCCTTGGGGGAGGCTGCAGCTTCTGACTGCTAGATGGTGGGCTTCTGGTTTCTATCCTGAATTCCCCAAGGCCTCACCTCCAGGGTGACTGTATTGTGATGGCTCCATAATTGTAGCATCATTTGTTTACCTATATGGCAGGCAATACTTTTTTTCACTGATATCTTCCTATTCTGAGAATTCTTTAGAACAGATTTCATCATATACATTTTGATTGTGATATATGCCCAAATTTAAAATGCTGAATATTTGCATCTACATAAAACTTCTGAGTATAAAGACTTTTTCTTGATTAATGAAACTGATTTTATTTGTACTATCATTTTATGTTTCCTTATTTTTACCAAAACAAGAGTTTGAGCCATTTGGCTGCACTTTTTGCTTAAGTGTCAATTTTCATGTTTAAATATATTTCTGTTCTTTTGATGTTAAGGCCTTATTTCAGATGCAGGATTTTACTTATGGAAAGAGGCTAGCACCCTCCTTTCCCTAATGTATGGAGTGGATGTTAATAATTGTATAATTCAAAAAAATAGGATTTTTTTTGAATTCTTATTTGTTTTTGAATTTCAAATTATAGTTTTGACTTATTGGGAAATTTATCTTAATAGGTTATTTTGTATTTTTCTGCATTTTACCAACATGGTGTTAAATAAAATACAGTTTAATTTTTAAAGATATATTCTAATTTTTAAAACATTATTAATATGAATATTCATTTAATATTCAGGAACATTATAGAAAAATTATACTGTGTCCATATATAGTTAAATAACCATACAGTGTTTGTCAGACTCACAGACATAGAGAAGAAATTTATGTTTATCAGAGGGTGGGGTTGGGGGATGGGATAAATCAGCACCTTCAGTCAGTTCAGTCACTCAGTCTTGTCCAGCTCTTTGCGACCCCATAGACTGCAGCACACCAGGCTTCCTTGTCCATCACCAACTCCTGGAGCTTACTCAAACTTATGTCCATCAAGTTGGTGATGCCATCCAACCATCTCATCCTCTGTCATCCCCTTCTCATCCTGCCTTCAATCTTTCCTAGCATCAAGGTCTTTTCCAGTGAGTCAGTTCTTTGCATCAGGTGGCCAAAGTCTTGGAGTTTCAGTTTCAACATTAGTCCTTCCAGTGAATATTCATAACTGATTTCCTTTAGGATGGACTGGTTGGATCTCCTTGCAGTCCAAGGGACTCTCAAGAGTCTTCTCCAACACCACAGTTCAAAAGCATCAGTTCTTTGGCACTCAGCTTTCTTGTGGTCCAACTCTTACATCCATACATGATTACTGGAAAAACCATAGCCTTGACTAGATGGACCTTTGTTGGCTATAATGTCTCTACTTTTTAATATACTGTCTAGGTTGGTCATAGCTTTTCTTCCAAGGAGCAAGCATCTTTTAATTTCATGGCTGCAGTTACCATCTGCAGTGATTTTGGAGCCCAAAAACAAAAGTCTGTCACTGTTTCCATTGTTTCCCCATCTATTTGCCATGAAGTGATGGGACCAGATGCCATGATCTTTGTTTTTTGCATGTTGAGTTTTAAGCCAGCTTTTTCACTGTCCTCTTTCATTTTCATCAAGAGGTTCTTCAGTTCTTCTTTGCTTTCTGCTTTAAGGGTGGTATCATCTGTGAATCTGAGGTTATTGATATACCTGCCTGCAATCTTGATTCCAGTTTGTGCTTCATCCAGCCTGGCATTTCACATGATGTAGTCTGCATATATAAGCAGACTGACAGTGTACAGCCTTGACATACACCTTTTGAATTTGGAACCAGTCTGTTGTTCCATGTTCAGTTCTAACTCTTGCTTCTTGACCTGCATACAAATTTCTCATTCAAATATTTCCATCTCTTTAAGAATTTTCCACAATTTGTTGTGATCCACACGAAGGTTTTGGCATAGTCAGTAAAGCAGAAGTAGATGTTTTTCTGCATTTTAGGATTAGCACCTTAGGATTAACACCTTAGGATAATTAGCACCTTAGGATTGACAGATGTACACTTCATATCAAATAAATAAACAAATAAGTGCTACTGTATCACAGGTAACTATATTTAATATCTTACTATAGCCTACAATGGAAAAATCTGAACAAGTGATATGAATCACTTTGCTATATTCCAGAAACTAAGACAGCATTGTAAAATAACTGTACTTTAATTTAGAAAAAAAAATGGATCAAGAAATTTATGATTAGGAAAGCTAAAAGAATTAATTTTAGAGCACAGTTGATTCATAGACTTTAAATTCTGATTAAGAATACAGCTCCCAAAGTACAATAAACAAAGCATTGCCTTGTAGAATGTTTTAGAAACATTTCTGTCATCATGTACCCTCTGGTGAGTGGGCTAATTTGGACCCTCTTTATTCTTATCTCCCCACTCACCAAAACAGTTGGCATTTACCTCTTATTTGCATAAAACAAAGGGAGATTTCAGAATGGGAAATTTAATAAATAGGTCATTATTTTGTTTTCTATCCTTAACTAGGGAAAAATTATTAAAAATAATAATAATGAAGCTGTTCAACATCACTAATTGTTAGAGAAATGCATACCAAAACTATAATGAAGTATCATCTCACACCTTTCAGAATGGCCTTCATGAAAAAATCTGGAAACACTAAATGCTGGAGAGGATGTGGAGAAAAGAGAATCCTCTTGGGAATGTGAATTGGGAATATAAAATGTTGGTGGGAATGTAAATTTATACAGACACTATGGAAAATAGTATGGAGGTTCTTTAAAAACCTAAAAATAGAGCTACCATATGACCTAGCAATGCCACTCCTAGGCATGTACCCTGAGAAAATCATAATTGAAAAGGCCATGTACCCGAATGTTCATTGCAGCACTATTTACAATAGCCAAGAGATGGATGCAGTGTAAATGCCCATCAACCAGTGAATGGATAAAGAAGATGTGGTACATGTATACAATGAAATATCTTTGTTATTTAGTCACTAAGTCGTGTGTGACTCATTATAACCCCGTGGGCAGTACCCCATCAGGTGCCTCTGTCCATGGGATTTCCCAGTCAAGGATACTAGAGTGGTTTGCCATTTCCTTTTCCAGGGGATCTTTTTGACCCAGGGATTGAACCTGCATCTCCTGCATTAGCAGGTGAATTCTTTACCACTGAGCTACCAGGGAAGCCCACTACAGTGGAATATTACTCAACTATAAAAGTTAGGAACAAAATTGATCCATTTGTAGTAATGTGGATAAACCTACAGTCTATCAATACAGAGTGAAGTTAGAAAGGGAAAAACAAATATCATATATTAACACATATATGTGGAATCTAGAAAAAAATGGTACAGATGATCCTGTTTGCAGCATAGGAGTAGAAATGCAGATAGAGAATGGCCATGTAGACACAGGAAGGAAAGGAGAGGGTGGGACAAATTGGGAGAGTAGCTTTGACACAAATACAATCAGTCAGAGTGTTAATCGCTTAGTTGTGTCCGACTTTGCAGCCTTGTGGACAATAACCCACCAGGCTCCTTTGTCCTTGAAATTCTCTAGGCAAGAATACTAGAGTGAGTTGCCAATCCCTTCTCAAAGGATCTTTCCGACCCACAGATTGAACATAGATCTTCTACATTGCAGGCAGATTCTTTACCACCTGAGCCACCATGGAAGCCCATATATATAGTACCATATGTAAAATAAATAGCTAATGGGAAGCTGCTCTGTAACACAAGGAGCTCAGCTCGGTGCTCTGTAATGACACACAGGGGTGAGATGGTGGGGTGGGAATTGGGAAGGAGGCTCAAGCGTGAGGGGATATATGTATACATAAAGCTGATTCACTTTGTTATACAGCTGAAACTAACACAACATTGTAAAGCAGTTATATTCCAGTGATAATTTTTTTTTTTTAAAGCACATAGTAATCAAAGAATCAGTATATTCAGCAAAGCAGAAAATCATCAGTAGATAAATGTCCTGGAGACATTATTGAAACTTGATGGATATTTAAGCACTGAAATGACAAGGAAAAATAATTTATCATTTCTAAAAGAAAATTATTAGAATTGGCAAAAGAAAAAGAAGTCATCATGAAAGTTTATAACCTATAACCTGACCAGCTACTCACAAAGCCTAAATCTATGTTAAAGCAAATTTAGTTAGCTTTCTATATCCTTGACCCTATCTTGGAATCTCCAGCATTACCCTGTCTGTTAGGAACCACCAGTATCTTATTAAATAATTATAGTTTTTCAGTTCTGATCATGTTCATATTCTTTCACAATATATCTTTCTTATCACTGAAATTCTGTGAAGGCCCTGGTACTTTGTAGGCTCATCTTTAATCACCTAAGTATTTTAATGCATATTTATAGGAACATAACTTGAAAATCAACCTGGATGCTGTTTAACATCTGAGGAAAAATATGTAAAGTTATATATATACTCATAAATTTGCAGTTTATGTTATTTGAAAATGAGTATTTTGAAGAAACTTAAGTGTATACTTTCCACGTGATAATGTGACTTGTTCTTTTTTTCCTATGTGTGTATGGGTGTGTTTTATAGCACCTGTGTCTTCTTATCACAGTTTGGTTCATGAGCATTTCAAAAAAAAAAAGAAATCAAATATTTCCATGCATGCCACCTGTTTTTTGTACTATGCATTCATTTTAAAATTCTGAATTTTCTTTCTGTAAAAAATGTAATCTTGCTATTATATTATAATCATTTTGTATCATACTCAGTTTATTTCTGTGCCATGATGTCTCTTACATTAATGATGTGTTCTTCTGAAAAATATAAAGTGGTATACTTCATATATAATAAGTCCCCCACATGGAAATGAGTACCATTCCAAGAGCATGTTCATAAGTCTGATTTGTTCATTAAGTTTGACAAAGTTAGCCTTGATACCCAACTTACACAATTGGTTATATAATACTGTACTGTAATAGGTTTATAATACTTTTCAAATAATACATGAAAAACAAACACAAAAATTAAAAAAAAAACACATTTTTACAGTATAGTACTATGAAAAGTAATAGAGTACAATAGCCTGCATACAGGGACTGGCTTCCAGTGAACACACAATAAGAATTACTGACTGGAGGAGAGGAACGAGGTGGGTGGAAAATAGTAGAACTGAAGGATCATCAGTAATAGGAGACAGAGGACATACTGTTGTTTCACACATGCCTGACATTGTTGGAATGGAGAGTTGCATCTTTGGAAATTCATAACTTAAAGGCTTATAGATGTATGGGATTGTATTGAAATGTATGTATTATAATGGAAGTGATAAGGAAATGTTTTTTCTATTTTAGCATGTGTATTTCCAGCTTTATGTTGATAACAACAAAAATATATAAACATGAGTACATTATCTGATGTATGTCTCACATGTTTTTTGACAAATGTGATGGAAATGGTGCTACTTCTACCTATATTCTGGGTCTAATTTAGCAGGAAATGCAGTTTTAGAAATTTCGTATAGGAATCGTTCAGCATTGGGTCCCACATGTTAAAAGTTAAGGAAAACCTTGAATTCTGTTTAGACTCTTCTGCCATTAATTAGTTGTGTTACTTATAATATTTATATCTTGAGTATGCTGTGGCCATCCATGAGTAAATTTTCCAGATGATGGAAGGAGTCATTTTGACTTACTCCCCATTTGAGCTGTCATGACATGTTCTACTGTGTAATTCAGAAATCACTGATTTATTTTTATTACTGAACTCAAGAGTTCCAGGGTATTGATCAACATATTTAGTAATCTACTTACCGTGTTTTTTTTTTCCCCATCTATAGAGTATTATTCATCAGATCCTAAATTACCGCTTTCATTTTTCATGATCAAATGTTTCAGTTTCCTACTAGAAGCAGTAAGTGAGTCTTGGAAGTGAAAACTCTGAAGATAAAGCACTCTGTTCTTCTGGTAGTTATGCATGTTTTACTCTCTTGCCTATCTGCTACACCAAATATACCACTGTCCTAAGTACATACAGCGTACCACAGTGATAGAAGGGGTATATATAAAAAGTGTACTCGTTTAGGATTGTTTACTGCTCTGTCATTTTTCCCAAGTTATTTCCCCAACATTTAATTCTCACAATGACCCCTTTCTATGTTCCTTTTGATCATTTTACAGATAAACATAAATAAAACAAGAGACATTGAGATTCTTTTCTGAAAATGATGGATCATTCACTAAGTTTTGTGAGACAGCTGGATATAACCATTTGTAAAAAAGAAAAAATAAAGTACTGTAGGATCATTGTTGTTTAGGCACTACGTCCTGTCCAACTCCTTGGTGGACAGACCCCATGGACTGCAGCACTCCAGGCTTTCCTGTCCTTCACTGTCTCTCAGAATTTGCTCAGACTCATGTCCATTGAGTTGATGATGCCATCCAACCATCTCATCTTCTGTCACCCTCTACTCCTCCTGTCCTCAGTCTTTCCCTGCATCAGGATCTCTTCCAATGAGTTGGCTCTTTGCATCAGATAGCCATAGTATTGGAGCTTCAACTTCAGTCCTTCCAGTGAATATTCAATGTTGATTTCCTTCAGGAATGACTGATTTGATCTCTTTGCTCTCCAAGGGATTCTCAAGAGTCTTCTCCAGTAACACAATTCAAAAACATGAGTTCTTTGGCACTCAACTTTCTTCATGGTCCAACGCTCACATCCCTACATGACTACAGGAAAAATCATAGCTTTGACCATCCAGACCTTTGTTGACAGAGTCATGTCTCTGCTTTTTAATACATTGTCTAGGTTTGTCATAGCTTTCTTCTAAGGAGAAAGTGTCTTTTAATTTCATGACTACAGTCACCATCTGCAGTGATTTTAGAGCCCAAGAAAATAAAATCTGTCACTGTTTCCACTTTTTGCCCTTCTTTTTGCTGTGAAGTGATTGGACTGGATGCCATGTTCTTAGTTTTTTGAATGTTGAGTTTTAAGCCAACTTTTTCATTCTATCTGCATTTCCAAGGTTATTGATATTTCTCCTGACTGTCTTGATTCCAACTTGTGAGTCATCCAGCCTGGCATTTTGCATGATGTACTTTGCATGTAAGTTAAATAAGCAGGGTGACAGTATAAAGCTTTGTCGTACATCTATCCCAATTTTTAATCAGTCCATTATTCCATGTCCGGTTCTAACTTGCTTCTTGACCTGCATACCAGTTTCTCAGGAGACAGGTAAGGTGTTCTGGTGTTCCCATCGCTTTAAGCATTTTCCACAGTCCATTGTGATCTACACAGTCAAAGACTTTAGCATAGTCAATGAAGAAGTAGACAAAATAATAATGTTCTTTACATTAAAAGGATTCATACAAATTGGCAGCAGGAAAAAAAAAAAAAAACCAACAAAGAGTGTTCATCTGTGTTCTCTTCCAGCAGTTTTTTTGTTTCAAATCTTATGTGTAGGCCTTTAAATCCATTTTGAGTTTGTTTTTATAAATGAAGTGAGGAAATGTTCTAATCTTGTTCTTTTATATGTACCTGTCCAATTTTCCTAGTACCACTTATTAAAGAGGCTCTCTTTTCTGCATTGTATATTTTCATATCCTTTGTCTTAGATTAATTGACCATATATAGGGGGTTTATTTCTGGATTCTTTCTTCTTTGCCATTGATCTGTGTCTTTTTTTAATGCACTGTCATGCTGTTTTGATGACTGTAGCTTTATGGTATAATTTGAAGTTAGGGAGCATGACACCTCCTCCGATCTTTTTTTTCTCAAGATTGCTTTGACCATCTTTGTTTTTTGTGGTTCCATATAAATATTAGGACTATTCTATGAAAAATATTACGGGTATTTTGATAGAGATTACATTAAATCTGTAGATTGCTTTGAGTACTATGGATATCTTAATATTCTTCCAATCCAAGCACATGAAGTATCTTTCCATTTCTTTGCATCATTTTCAAATTCCTTCATCCAGTGTTTTATAGTTTTCAGAAAACATGTCTTTTACCTCCTTGGGTATGTTTCTTCCTAGGAGTTTTATTCTTTGTGACATGATTATAAATGCGATGTTTCCTTAAGTTCTCTTTCTGATAGTTCATTATTAGTATATTGAAAATTGATTGATTTCTGTATATTAGTCTTGTATTTTGCAGCTTTACTGAATTCATTTCTTATTTCTAATAGTCTTTTGGAGGAGACTTTAATGTTTTCATTATTTAATGTTTTTCATTATATAATGTTTTCATTTATTACTTAATTATTAATTATTTATTATTTAATGTTTTCATTATTTAATGTTTTTCATTATTAATGGTATCATGTCCTCTGTGAATAATGTCAGTTTTACTTATTCTCTTTCAATTTGGATACCTTTATTTCTTTTACTTGGGAGAAGACAATGGCAACCCACTCCAGTACTCTTGCCTGGAAAATCCCATGGACGGAAGAGCCTGGGTAGGCTGCAGTCCATGGGGTCACTAAGAGTCAGACACGACTAAGTGACTTCACTTTCACTTTTCACTTTCATGCATTGGAGAAGGAAATGGCAACCCACTCCAGTGTTCTTGGCTGGAGAATCCCATGGACGGAGAAGCCTGGCAGACTACAGTCCATGGGGTCACACAGTCGGACACGACTGAAGCGACGCAGCAACAGCAACAGCAAATTTCTTTTACTTACCTGATTGCTGTGGCTGAGACTTCCTGTACTGTGTTAAATAGAAGTGGCAAGAGTGGGCATCCTTGTCTTGTTCCTGGTTTTATGAATATGATGTTAGCTTTGTGCTTGTCATAAATGACTTTTATTATGTTGAAACATGTTTCCTCTATGCTACTTTGATGAAAGTTTTTATCATGAGTGGATATTGAATTTTGTCAAATGCTTTTTCTGTATCAATTGAGATGATTGTGTGATTTTTACACTTTTCTAGTGTGTATTACACTGATTGATTTGTGAATATTAAACTATCTTTGCATACCTAGAATAAATACCTCTTGATCATAGTATGTGATTATTTGTATATATTGTTGAATTTTATTTATTAATATTTTGTTGAGGATTTTTGCATCTATATTCATCAGAGATGCTGGCCTATAATTTTCTATTGGAGTGTCTTTCGTTTCGGTGTCATGTTAATGGTGGCTTCATAGGATGAATTTGTGAGTGTTCCACAAACAAATTCTACTATTCCTCATAGTAGTCTCTTATGATTCTTTATATTTCTGTGTCGTCTGTTGTAACTTCTCCTTTTTCATTTCTAATTTTATTGATTTGAGTGTTCTGTTTTTCCTTGATGTCTGGCTAGCAGTTTGTCTATTTTGTTTATCTTCTCAAAAAGCTAGCTTTTAGTTTTATTGATCTTGGCTACAGTCTCCCTCATTGTTTTTTCATTTATTTCTGTTCTGGTTTTTATAATTTCTTTGCTTGTACTAACTTTGGGTTTTTTTGTTGTTGTTGTCGTTCTTCTTCTTCGTCTTCTTCTCTTTCTAATTGCTTTAGGTGTACAGTTAGGTTGTTTATTTGATGTTTCTCTTGTTTCTTGAGGTAGGCTTATATTGCTCTAAACTTCCCTTGAGCAGTGTTTTTACTGAATCCCACAGGTTTGGGGGTTTTGTGTTTTCATTAACATTTGTTTCTATGGATATTTTTATTTCCTTTTTTATTTCTTCAGTGATCTGTTGGTTATTCAGAATCTTGTTGTTAGCCTCCATGTGTTTGTGTTTTTTTAATGGTTCTTTTTTTCCTGTGGTTGATATCTAATCTTACAACATTGTGATCAGAAAAGATACTTGAAATTATTTCCATTTTTTAAAATTTACCCACACTTAATTTGTGACCCAAGATGTGATCTATCCTGGAGAATGTTGCATGTGCACTTGAGAAAAACATTAAATCCATTGCTTTGGGGTGAAATGCTCTGTAGATATCAGTTAGGTCCAACTGGTCCAATAATTTAAAGCCTATATTTCCATGTTTATTTTCTGTCTGGATGATCTGTCCATTGGTGTGAGTGGTATATTCAAGTCCCTCACTGTGATTGTGTTACTGTCATTTTCCCCTTTAATAGTTGTTAGTATTTGCCTTTGGAGAAGGCAATGGCAACCCACTCCAGTATTCTTGCCTGGAGAATCCCAGGGACTGCGGAGCCTGGTGGGCTGCTGTCTATGGGGTCACACAGAGTCAGACACGACTGAAGCAACTTAGCAGCAGCAGCAGCATTTGCTTTATGTATTAAGGTACTCCTTTGTTGGGTGCATATATATTAATAACTGTTATGTTTTCTTCTTGGATTGATCCCTTGATCATTATGTAATGTCCTTGTTTGTCTCTATTTTAAAGTCTGTTTTACTTGATATGAGTATTGCTACTCCCAGTTTCTTTTGGTCTCTATTTCCATGAAATAACTTTTTCTAGACCCTCAGTTTCTGTTTGTATGTGTCCCTAGGTTTGAGGTGGGTCTCTTGTAGACAAAATATATAGGGGTCTTGTTTTTGTATCCATTCAGTCAGTCTGTGTCTTTTGGTTGGAGCATTTAACCCATTTACGTTTAAGATAATTATTGCTAAATATGATCCTGTTACCATTTACTTTGTTGTTTTGGATTTGCTTTTTATAGGCCTTTTCTGTGTTTCCTGTGTAAAGATCCTTTACCATTGTTGAAGAACTGGTTTGGTGATGCTGAATTCTCTTAGCTTTTGCTTGTTTGTAAAGCTTTTGATTTCTCCTTCGCATCTGAATGAGATCCTTGCTTGATAAAGTAATCTTGAATGTAGGTTCTTCCCATTCATGACTTTAAGTATATCCTGCCATTGCTTTCTAGCCTGTAGAGTTTCTGTTGAGAGATCAACTGTTAGTCTTATGGGGATCCACTTGTATGTTATTTGTTGCCTTTCCCTTGCTTCTTTTACTGTTCTTTGTGTTTAATTTTTGTTGCTTTGATTAATGTGTCTTGGCATGTTTCTCCTTGGGTTTATCTCATATGGGACTTTCTGAGCTTATTGGACTTGAGTGGCTATTTCCTTTCTCATTTCTCACGCCCTTTCCTTTTGTCTTCTTCTTCTGGGACGCTCATCATTCGAATGCTGATGTGCTTAACATTATCTGAGAGATCTCTAAGGCTATCCTAATTTCTTTTCTTTCTTTTTTTTTTTATTTCTTTGGCTCTGCTTTATTTATTTCCACCATTCTATATTCCAGCTCACTTATCTGTTTTTCTGCTTTAGCTACTCTATTCTTGGTTCCCTCTACAGTGTTTTTAATCTTATTTGTTGTATTATTCATTGCTGGTTGACTATTCTTTATTTTTTCTAGGTCCTTCTTAAACATTTCTTGCATCTTCTCAATCCGTGTCTCTAGTCTGTTTATGTAGATCTCCATTTTGTTTTCAAGATTTTGGATCATCTTTACTATCATTATTCTGAATTCTTTTTCAGGTAGGCTTCCTATCTCCTCTTTAGTTTGGTGAGTTTTTATCATGTTCCTTCACCTGCTGAATATTTCTCTGCCTTTTCATTCTGTTTAGTTTTCTGTGTTTGAGGTCTACTTTCTGCAGGCTGAAGGATCGTATTTCCTCTTAATTGTGGAGTCTGCTCCCTATGGGTGATGTTGGGTCAGTGCCTTGTGAAGGTTTCCTGTTTTGAAGAACTTGTGTCTGTTCTGGTGGATGGGGCTGGACCTTGTCTCTCTGGCAGGCAGTGCAATGTCCAGTAGTGAGTTTGGGGGTATGTGTGGGTTTGGTATGGCTTTGGGCAACCTATCTTTTAATTTTCAAGTTTGTGTTCCTGTTTTGCTAGAGAATTAGCATGGGGTATCTTTCACTGGAGCTTGCTGGCTCTTGGGTGGAGTTTGGTCTTAGTTTAGGTATGGAGGCTTTTGGGCAGGCTCTCATCTATTAATGTTCCCCAGAATCAGGAGTTCTTTGATGGTCCACAGTCCTGGAGTTTAGCTTCCTGCCTCTGGCTTTCAGTCCCAGCCTCATCAAGACTTCTTAGTCCACACAGCACAGAAGAAAAAACCCCTAGGTTAATGGTGAAACAACTCTCCACAGCCAACAACATCATAGAGATTTGCAGAGTATAGAGAAGAGAAGAGGGAGGTAGAAGAATGAAGTGTCAAGGAGAAAAGGGACATCAAAAGGGAAGGGAGCAATCAAGACAATAATCAAATCCCTAAGTGAAAATGGATACTAAAAATTAGACTATTAAAGATTAAAAAAATTAATAACAAAAGATCAAAAAGAAAAAATTAAAAACCCAGAATAAAAATTAGACTCTCAAAAGTGCAATATGAAAAAAGAAAGATCAAACACAAAAATTAAAGAATATGAAATTTATTTCAAAAATAAGGGTTATTTTTTTTTAGGAAGGTAAAAGTAGGCTATAAAAGTAAAAGTTAAAGTAATAAAGGACCATATTAGGACAATAGTAGGGTAAAAGCAAAAAAGGGAGGGAAGAAAGGGTGGAAAAATAAGAATAAAAAATTTTTTAATCTTAAAAATAATAATGAAAAATTTTATAGGAGGCAGGGAGTATATATACAGTGGTAATGAGATGAATGTTCATGTGATTCCTCCAGTTGAGTTGCCTCCATGTGATTCCTGCCCCAGTTGAGTTGCCTACTCAGAAGGTCCTCCAGTATATTTAGGAAGGTCTCTGGAGCTGTTCTAGGCAGTGGGGAGTCAGTTCAGTCTCACATATACCCTTGTTCAGACTTGTACTTGTTCTCAAAGCCTACTGTTGCCCCTAAAGTGCACAGACTCAGTTTAACTGCAGGATTTTAATCTGTTGCACCTGCCACTTTCAGGACAGATCCCTCCCACCTTCTTTTCTTTGCTCACCTTGGGCTCCTCTGCTTGGAAGTCTCCAGGGTCTATCTCTGCCCTAACCCTAGGGGGCAGAAGTGGCCATTTATTCATGCTTTCTTGCTCTGTTGTGCTGTGGAGAGGGAGGGACACTGTAAACTCTGCTGGTGCATATGGGGAGCACTCGCAGTGGCTGGACCAGGTGGGAGTTGCCATAGCCCAAGTGCACCTCCCACGTCCAAGCTGCTCAGGCTTCCAGGTACGCCATGAGGGCACAGTCCCAGGTGAGCCATGTGTCTCCTCAGGGGAGTTGGTCTCAGGCTGTGACACTCCCACCAGATTCAAGCCATCCAGGATCCCACGAAGATGTGAGTAGTGACTGGCATTCACCTCACACTTGGTGACAGATGCAGTTTCTGGGGCCAAGATTGCAGCGGTCCCTTGCCTTTTACCTCTCTGCCTCCAGGTCTGTAAAGGTCAGCTGACTTACCCCACTTTGGTATTTGATAGAGTGTGATCCTTTGTTCAGTTAGCACACCAGGAGTCAGCATGCAGCATTAGAGCCTTTCTGCAGGAATGGTCTTTTATTTCTGTGAGAATCCCACGGTTTTCCCTGTTCTATCTGTGATATGACATTCCCCCTCAGAGTGTACTACTCATGGCATTCCCCGGGACAACCCAGCCCTCGCCTCCACACCCATCCCCTACTTGCTTCGGGCACACTCAAGCATGTGATGCACTTCTCGTCTGGAAATTGCCATTTGGTGTGATTTCTGTGGTGCATTTTTTTGATTTTGCTTCCTTCTGAGGTTCTTAAACTCACCACTGACCCTACCTGTGAGACAGTTTCCTATTATGTGGAAACTTATCTTTCACAACTCCCTTCACAAAACAGATCTATTTCCTGAAAACCTTTGTCATCCTTTTTGTCTTTATCCTTTGCCCTACCTCATTCCAAGGAGATTGGCTTCCCTCGCTGGACATCTGGAGTCCTCCACCAGCATTCACAAGTTGTTCTCTGGGAGTTACTCCACATGCAGATGATCTTTGTGGAGGAGATGTATTAGTGGGAGAGAAAATGGTCTCCCCATGCTATTCCTCTGTCATCTTGGAACCGCCCCCTGTTTGTAGACGTTTTGATGAAGGCCATTCTGACCTATGTGAGATTATTCCTCATTGAACTTTTGATCTTCATTTCTATAATAATGAGTGATGTTGACCATCTTTTCATGTGTTTATGAGCCATCTGTACGTCTTCTTTGGAGAAACGACTGTTTAAGCCTTCTGGCCACTTTCTGACTGGGGTCTTTGGTTTTTTTGATATTTAGCTACGTGAGATGCTGGTACATTTCAGAGATTAATTCTTTGTCAGTTGTTTCATTTGCTATTATGTTCTACCATTCTGAGGGTTTTCTTTTACCTTGTTTTTAGTTTCCTTTGCTGTACAAAACCTTTTAATTAGTTCCCATTTGTTTATTTTCATTTATTTCCATTACTTTAGAAGGAGGTTCATAGAAGATCTTGCTGTGGTATATGACAGAGAGTATTCTGCTTATGTTTTCCTCTAAGAATTTTATACTTTCTGGTCTTATATTTAGGTCTTTAATCCATTTTGAGTTGATTTTTATGTATGGTATTAGGAAGTGTTGCAGTTTCATTCTCTTATGTGTAGCTGCCCAGTTTTCCCAGCACCAGTTAATCAAGAGGCTGTCTTTTCTTCATTGTATATGTTTGTCTCCTTTCTCAAGGATAAAATGCCCATAGGTGCATGGATTTGTCTCCAGGCTTTCTATCTTGTTCCATTGGTCTATATTTCTTTTTTCTTGTGACAGTACTATACTGTCTCAATGACTGTAGCATTGTAGTAATGGGTGAAGTCAGAAAAATTGATTCATCCAGGTCCATACTTCTTCCTTAAGACTTTTGCTATTCAAGGTCTTTTGTATTTCCATACAGATTGTGAAATTATTTGTTCTAGTTCTGTGAAATACCATTGGTAGTTTAATAGGAACTGCATTGAATCTATAGATTGTTTTGGGAAGTATAGTCATTTTTACAATATTGATTCTTCCACTCCGAGAAAATGGTATATCTCTTCATCCATTTCTGTCTCTTTAATTTTTTTCACCAGTGTCTTACAGTTTCTGCATAAAGGTCTTTGTCTCTTTAGGTAAGTTTATTCCTAAGTATTTTATTCTTTTTGTTGCCGTGGCAAATGGAATTATTTCCTTAATTTCTCTTTCTGATTTTTTACTATTAATGTACAGGAATGCAAGGGATTTCTGTGTATTAATTTTATATCCTGTGACTTTACTATATTAATTGATTAGTGCTAGTAATTTTCTGGTGGCATCTTTATGGTTTTATATGAAAAGAATCATATCATCTGTGAACATTGAGAGTTTTACTTTTTCTTTTGCAATCTGGATTCCTTTTATTTCTTTTTCTTCTCTGATTTCTGGGGCTGGGACTTCCAAAATGATGTTGAATAATAGTGATGAGAGTAGGCATCCTTGTCTTGTTCCTGATCTTAGAGGAAATGCTTTCAGTTTTTTACCAGGGAAAATAATGTTTACTGTGGGTTTGTCGTACATGCCTTTATTGTGTTGAGGTATGTTTCTTCTATGCCTGCTTTCTGGAGAGTTTTTATCTTAAAATGGGTGCTGAATTTTGTCAAAAGCTTTCTCTGCATCTGTTGAGATGATCACATGATTTTTATCTGTTTGTTAATATGGTTTATCACATTGTGATTTGTATATATTGAAGAATCCTTGCATCCCTGAAATAAAGCCCATTTGCTTATTTTATATGGTCCTTTTAATGAGTCTGTTTGCTAGAATTTTGCTGAGAATTTTTGTATCTATATTCATCAGTCATATTTGCCTGTAATTTTCTTTTATTTTTATGGTTTCTTTGTCTGGTTTTGATACCAGGATAATGGTGGCTTTGTAGAACGAGTTTGGGAGTTTTCCTTCCTTTGCAATTTACTGGAAGAGATTGAGCAGTTTAGATATTAGCTCTCCTCTAAACTTTTGATAGAATTTGCCCTGGGTTTTTGTTGGAAGATTTTTTATTAAAGTTTCTATTTCCATGCTTCTGATTGGTCTGTTCTTATTTTCTCTTTCTTCCTGGTTTAGTTTTGGAGGCTATACTTTTCTAAGAATTTGTCCATTTCTTCCAGGTTGTCCATTTTAATGGCATATAGTTGCTCATAGTCATCTCTTATGAGCCTTCGTATTTCTGTGTTGTCTGTTGGAAATTTTCCTTTTTCATTTCTGGTTTTATTGATTTGAGTCTTCTCCCCTTTTTTTTTCATGATGGATCTTGGTAACAGTTTCTCAATTTTGTTTATCTTCTCCAAGAACCACCTTGTAGTTTTGTTGGTCTTTGTTCTTGTCTCCTTCATTTCTTTTTCATTCATTTCTTCTCTGAACTTTATGATTTCTTTTTTCTACTAAACTTTGGGGGTTTTTTTCTTTTTGTAGCGGCTTTAGGTGTAAGGTTAGGTTGTTTATTTGATGTCTTTCTTGTTTCTTGAGATAGGCTTGTATTGCTATAAACTTCTCTATTGGCATTCCTTTTACTGCATCCCATAGGTTTTGAGCAGTGAGGCAGTGGCACCCCACTCCAGTACTCTTGCCTGGAAAATCCCATGGACGGAGGAGCCTGGTAGGCTGCAGTCCACAGGGTCACTAAGAGTCGGACACGACTGAGCGACTTCATTTTCACTTTTCACTTTCATGCATTGGAGAAGGAAATGGCAATCCACTCCAGTGTTCTTGCCTGGAGAATCCCAGGGATGGGGGAGCCTGGTGTGCTGCCGTCTATGGGGTCGCACAGAGTCGGACACGACTGAAGTGACTTAGCATAGCATGGCATAGCATAGGTTTTGAGTGGTTAGTTATTTACATTTTGATTTCTTCAATGATCTGTTACTTATTCAAAAGTGTGTTGTTTAGCCTCCATGTGTTTGTGTTTCTTACCTTTTTTTTCTTCCCCCTGTGGTTGATGTGTAATATTACCACATTATGACCAGAGAAGATGTTTGAAACGATTTCAATTTTGTGTGTGTGTGTGTGTGTGTGTTTAATTTACCAAGGCTTGAATTGTGGCCAAAGATGTGATCTATCCTGGAGAATGTTCCGTGTCACTTGAGAAAAAAGTGAAATTTGTTGTTTTTAAATGAAATGCCCTGTAGATATCAACTAGGTCCAGCCAGTCCGTGTATCATTTAAAGCTTATGTGTCCTTTTAATTTTCTGTTTGGATGACCTGTCAGTGCGGTATTAAAGCCTCTCACTATTATCATGTTACGTCAATTTCCCCTTTGTCAGATGTCAGCATTTGCCTTGTGTGTTGCAGTACTCCTGTGTTAGGTGCTTATATATTTATAATTGTTATATCTTCTTCTTGGATTGATCCCTTGATCATTATGTAGTGTCCTTCTTTATCTCTTTTAACGGTCTTTGTTTTTAAAGTCCATTTTATCTGATATGAATATTGCTACTCCTGCTTTCTTTTGATTTCCATTTGTGTGGACTGTCTTTTTCCACCCCTTCACTTTCAGCTGTTTATGCGTCTCGAGATCTGAGGTAGGTTTCTTGTAGACAGAATATATAGGGGTCTTGTTTTTGTTTCCATTCAGCCAATCTGTGTCTTTTCATTGGAGCATTAATCCCATTTACATTTAAGATTATTATTTGTATGTATGATCTTGTTCTAGTTTATTATTTGGGGTTTATTTTTGTAGACCTCTTCTTTTTGTGTTTCTTGTCTAGAGAAGTTCCTTTAGGGTTTGTTGAAGAGCTTATTTGGTGGTGCTGGATAGTCTTTAACTTTTCCTTGTTGGTAAAGCTCTTGATTTTCCCTTCGAATCTGAATGAGATCCTTGCTGGATAGAGTAGTCTTGGTTGTAGGTTTTTCCCATTCATCACTTTAAATATGTCCTATCATTTCCTTCTGGCCAGTAGAGTTTCTTTTGAAAGTTCAACTGTTAGTCTTATGGGGATCCCCTTGTATATTCTGTGTTACTTTTCTCTCACTGCTTTTAATATATGTCCTTTGTGTTTAATTTTTCTTAGCTTGATTAGTATGTGTCTTGGCATGTTTATCCTGTATGGGACTCTAGGATTCCTCGACTTAGGTTTGTATTTTCTTTCCCACGTTAGGGAAGTTTTCAACTACAATCTCCTCAAATATTTTTCAAGCCTTCTCCTTTTGTCTTCTTCTAAGACCTCTAATGATTCAAATGTTGTTGTGTTTAATGTTGTCCCATAGGTCTCTGAGATTGTCCTCATTACTTTGTGTTCTTTTTTTCTTCATTGTGTTCTGTATCAGTTATTTCACCATTCTGTCTTCCAGCTCACTTATCCTTTCTTCTGCCTCAGTTACTCTACTGTTGATTCCCTGCAGTGTATTTTTAATCTCAGTTATGGCATTGTCCATTGTTGATTGTTTATTCTTTAATTCTTCAAAGTCCTTGTTAAACATTTCTTGCATCTTCTTGATCCATGCCTCTGGTCTGTTTATACATGCCTCCATTTTATTTTTAAGATTTTGAATCATCTTTACTATCATTACTCTGAATTCTTTTCCAGGTAAATTGTCTATTTGATCTTCATTTGTTTTAGTCTTGTGGGTTTTTACCATGTTGCTTTATCTGCTGAATGTTTCTCTCTCTTTCCATTTTGTTTAGTTTACTGTGTTTGGGGTCTCCTTTCTACAGGCGGCTGCTGCTGCTGCTGCTGCTGCTAAGTCACTTCAGTTGTGTCTGACTCTATGTGACCCCATAGACAGGCAGCCCGCCAGGCTCCCCCATCCCCAGGATTCTCCAGGCAAGAACACTGGAGTGGGTTGCCATTTCCTTCTCTTAATACGTGAAAGTGAAAAGTGAAAGTGAAGTCAGGCTGGAAGGTTGTAATTTCTAATTGTGGAGTCTCCCTCCCCTTGGTGAGGTTAGACCAATATCTTATGAAGGTTTCCTGGCTGGTGGGGTTTGTGCCTCTGTTCTGTGGATGGAGCTAAATCTTGTCTCTCTGAAGGGCAGTGCCTTATCCAGCAGTGTGTTTTCGGATGTCTGTGGCTTCAGTATGCTTTGGGCACCCTGTCTGCTAATGTGAAGGGTTGTGCTCCTGTTTTGCTGAAGGATTGGCATGGTGCATTCAGCACTGGAGCTTGCTGGCTTTTGGGTGGAACTTGGTCTTAGTTTTGAGATGGAGGCCTTTGAAAGGGCTCTCACATATTAATGTTCTGTGGGTTTGGGAGTTCTCTAGAGGTCCAAAGTCCTGGAGTCAAGTCTCCCACCTCTGGGATTCAGGCCCAGCCCCTTACTTTAGGACCAGTATTTCACAGGCCACATAACACAGAAGACAAAACCCTTAGACTCGTGGTGAAATAACTCAACAGCCAAGATCACCCAGAGAGATTCACACATTTATAAAGAGAATGAAAGAGGGGAAAAGGAGAAAAACAACCAAACAAAATAAAGATAAAAAGAAGAGAGAAGAGAGAAATTAAGCCAATAACTGAACCCCTAAATGAAAATTTATACTAAAATTTAAGACTCTCAAAAATTCAAAGACAAAAGATTAAAAAAATCAAAAACTTTAAAGAAATAATGTAGACTCTTGAAAATACAAGCTCAAAAATAAAACATCTAAAAGAAAAATCAAAAACAAATCAAAGCCATGGAATTTATTTTAAAAATAAAGTTTCTGTCCTTTTTAAAAGAGGAAAAAGTAGGTTATAAAATATAAAACTTAAAGGAATAATAAAGAACCACTTCTGGACAGTATGATAAAAAATAAAATGGGGGCAAAAAGAGGGGAAATATATAAAAAGTGGTTCTGAGAGGAGTGTCCAAGTAATTTGTCCGTTTTCCTGTTCTAGTAGATTTGCCTACTCAGAAAGTCCTCCAGTATATTTAGGAAGGTCTCTGACCCTGTTGTAGTCAGTGTCGTGGTCTGCTCAGACTCAGCTCTTGTCTTCCTCCAACTTGTATTTGCTCTCAGAGTCTACAGTTGCCCCTAAAGCACAGTCTCAGTCCAAATGCTAAAATTTTAACTGCTACAGCTGTAACTTCTGGGCTTGTTTTTCCCTTCCTTCCTTTGCTCACACAGCCCTTGGTGTTCCACTTTGGGTTTAGGCCTACCTTTGATTTTAAGTCTGTCTCCCACGTCTGTTCACTGCCTAACCATGACTGGGCAAAAGCAGCCGCTTATTTGGGTTCAGTTGCTCAGTTGTGCTGGGGTGAGGGAGGGGTTCAGCAGACACCACTAGAGTGTGTGGGGAGTGCTTGGTGCAACTGGGCCACATAGGGTGTCACCACAGTCTGGGGTGGGTCGTGCACTTTCCCAGGGGAGTTGGTCTCAAGTTGTGGGGCCCCTGGCAAAGCCAAGCTGCTTGGACTCCCAGGAAGATGTGTGTGGTGACCCACATCCACTCACAGTTTGGTGGTAGTTGTAGTCTCTGGGACTGAGATCATAGTGGGCCCCTGCCTTCCCGCACCTCCTTCTCTGCTTCTGGGGCTTTAGACTGCAGCTGGCTCGCCCCTCTTTGGCATCTGCTTGGGCATGGTCCCTTGTTCGTGAGCACATAGAATCAAAGTACAGCATTTGAACCTTCCTGCAGGAATGATCCTTTGTTTCTCTGCCAGACCCAGAGTTTTCCTGGCCTGCCTTTGCTGTGCTGCTCCAGCCCCCTCAGAGTATCTTCATGGCAGTCAGCCCCGGCCCTCTCCCTGAGGCCCAACCACTGAAGCCTAGGGCTTCTGCACCAGTCCGCCACTCACTGCAGGCAGACACGAGCATGTGAGCCACTTCTCATCAGGGAAGTGCCACTTGCACAAACTCTGTGGTGAATTTTCTCTGTTTTGCCTTCAGAGCACCTGTCTCACTATTCTGCACTCCCCTCTGAGGTTCCGAAGCTCCCCCCTGATCCCACCTGTGAGGGACTTTCCTAGTGTGCAGAAACCAACCCCCCTACCCCCCCCCCCCCCCCCCTGCTTCACAACTCCCTTCCTCAGGGTGCAGGTCTCTATCCTGAAATCCTTTGTCTCCCTTTTAGCCTCTATCTGTTGCTCTACCTCACTCCAATGAGATTAGTTTGCCTTTCTGGAAGTCTGAAAATGTTTAGAAGATGTTCTGTGTGGACTTGTTCTCCACGCAAGTGATTTTTTTATTTGTGGGGAAGAAGGTGTTCTTCATGTCCTGTTCCTCCACCATCTTGAAAGTCCCCCCTACATATTTTCATACTTGTCAACCAAAACAAGAGATTGAATATAAAAGTAGTATGGAAATCAAGCTTTTCTATATACCAGGCCAGATAGTGACAGTCTTATTGCAAAATGTTTTTATTTCAGAAAAGTTATTTTTTTCCTGAAAATATTAGTTATCTTTACATTTAACATATTTATGGTTTGTATTTTTACTTAAATATTTAATTATTTTTTAGTCTTAGTGTCAAGTATCCTCATAGAAATACTCATACATATAACCCACGTTAACAAAGCTTGTTGGGGTTACCCACTCTTTAAGAATATAAAGGGTTCTTTAACTAGTTTGAGAACTACTCCTCTATGGAGATTAAAATAAAAACTTTAATCATATATAATCTATGAATCAGTAATTTCCATTTTAGGAATTTATAACCTCTTAAAGATGAGACATTATATGTGCAAAGTTATTCATTGTTGGATTATTTTGATTACCAAAAGATTGAAAACACATCAGTAGCACCACTGACTCGATGGACATGAATTTGAGTGAACTCCCGAAGGACAGGGAAGCCTGCCATGCTGCAGTCCATGGGGTCGCAAGGAGTCCAACATGACTTAGCAACTGAACCCACAACAACAAGAGAATTAGCTATACTGAGATACATGCATAAAATGTAATACTACATTATATATGAGGCAGATATAAATGTATCAGTGTGTAATGTTCTCAAAGATATATTAAATAAAAAATTCAGGACTTCCCTGCTGATCCAGTGGTAGAGAATCGACCTACGAATGCCAGGGACACAGATTCGATCCCTGGTCTGAAAAGATTCCACATGCTGTAGGGCAACTAAGCCCATGTGCCACAACTGCTGACCCCGTGCACCCTAGAGCCTGTGCTCCTTAACAAGAGAAGTCACAGTGATGAGAAGCTTGCTCAGTGCAGCTGCAGAGTAGCCAAAACTCACTGCAACTAGAGAAAACTCACACATGGCAACAAAGACCCAGTGCCGTCAAAATAAATATTTTTAAAATTCAAGGTACCAGAAAGTATGTAGTGTATACTACTGTTTGTACAAAAGTATTTATATTAATGGTATATGAATATGCACAGCCTATGTGGTAAAGAATACACAAGATAAACTGCTTTGGTGATTGCCATTGTAGAGGGATGCTGGGGACAAGAGGTGGAAGGAGAATTTCTGAAAACCTAACTGCGTGTCACAATCCTAAAAAAATATACAGAAACAGCTGTACCTATTCCCCATCAATCCTAATATTTTAAAATATTTTTCAGTTTTTTTCCCTAAAAGTATATGTCTAATTACTATTTAAGAGTTAAGCCAGATTTAAAATCTAAATCTAACTGCTCTTAGTTCTCCGTTTTTGCCATTACATTAAAATCTCCATGTACTCTCACGAAGTGCCAAGACATTCACCAAAAACAATTATTTTATGTATAGTAGTAATTGTTTCACTGCAGTCATGATTTGACCTGCCCAAGAGATACACATCTTCCCTGGGAGCTCAGACAGTAAAGAATCCACGTGCAGTGCTGGAGACATGGGTTCAATCCCTGGATTGGGAAGATCCTGTGGAGAAGGGTATGGCTACCTACTCCAGTATTCTTACCTGGAGATTTCAAAGGACAGAGTAGCCTGTCAGGGTGCAGTCCATTGCGTTACAAAGAGTCGAACACAACTGAGAGACTTTCACTTCACTTCACTTCAGTCAGTTCAGTTCAGTCATTCATTCATGTCCTACTCTTTGCGACCTCATGGACTGCAGCGCATCAGGTCTCCCTGTCCATCACCAACTCCCGGAGTTTACTCAACCTCATTGAGTCGATGATGCCATCTAAACATTTGATCCTCTGTCATCCCCTTCTCCTGCCTTCAATCTTTCCTAGCATCAGGGTCTTTTCAAATGAGTGAGTTCTTCATATCAGGTGACCAAAGTATTGGAATTTCAGCTTCAGCATCAGTCTTTCCAATGAATATTCAGGACTGATTTCTTTTAGGACAGACTGGTTGAATCTCTTTGCTGTCCACAGGATTCTCAGTAGTCTTCTCCAACACCACACAGTTCAAAAGCATCAATTCTTCAGCGCTCAGCTTTCTTTATAATCCAGATCTCACATCCATACATGACTACTGGAAAAACCATAGCTTGACTAGACAGACCTTAGTTGGCAAAGTAATGTCTCTGCTTTTTAATATGCTGCCTAGGTTGGTCATAACATTTCTTCCAAGGAGCAAGTGTCTTTCAATTTCATGGCTGCGTCAAAATATGCAGTAATTTTGGAGCCCCCAAAAATAAAGTCTGTCACTGTTTCCCATTTATTTCCCATGAAGTAATGGGACCAGATGCCATGATCTTAGTTTTCTGAATGTTGAGTTTGAAGTCAACTTTTTCACTCCCCTCTTTCACTTTCATCAGGAGGCTCTTTAGTTCTTCACTTTCTGCCATAAGGGTGGTGTCATCTGCATATCTGAGGTTATTGATATTTCTCCCAGCAATCTTGATTCCAGCTTGTGCTTCCTCCAGCCCAGCGTTTCTCATGATGTACTCTGCGTAGAAGTTAAATAAGCAGGGTGACAATATACAGCCTTGACATACTCCTTTCCTGATTTGGACCAGTCTGTTGTTCCATGTCCAGTTCTAACTGTTGCTTCTTGACCTGCATACAGATTTCTCAGGAAGCAGGTCAGGTAGTCTGATATTCTCATCTCTTGAAGAATTTTCCACAGTTTTTTGTGTTCCACACAGTCAGAGGCTTTGGCATATTCAACAAAGCAGAAATAGATGTTTTTCTGGAACTTTCTTGCTTTTTTGATGATCCAACAAATGTGCAATTTGATCTCTGGTTCCTCTGCCTTTTCTAAAACCAGCTTGAATATCTGGAATTTCATGGTTCATGTACTATTAAAGCCTGAGTTAGAGAATTTGAGTATTACTTTGCTAGCGTGTGAGATGAGTGCAATTGTGTGGTAGTTTGAGCATTCTTTGGCATTGCCTTTCTTTGGGATTGGAATGAAAACTGACCTTTTCCAGTCCTTGGCCACTGCTGAGTTTTCCAAATTTGCTGGCATATTGAGTGCAGCACTTTCACAGAATCATCTTTTAGGATTTGAAACAGCTCAACTAGAATTCCATCACTTCCACTCGCTTTGTTCATAGTGATGCTTCGTAAGGCCCACTTGACTTCACATTCTAGGATATGTGGCTCTAGATGACTGATCCCACCATCGTGATTATCTGGGTCATGAAGATCTTTTTTTGTATAGTTCTTCTTGTGTTCTTTCCACCTCTTCTTAATGTCTTTTGCTTCTGTTAGGTCTGTACCATTTTTGTCCTTTATTATGCCCATCTTTGCATAAAAAGTTCCCTTGGTATCTCTAATTTTCTTGAAGAGATCTCTAGTCTTTCCCATTCTATTGTTTTTCTCTATTTCTTTGCAGTGATTACTGAGAGAGGCTTTCTTATCTTTCCTTGCTATTCTTTGGAACTCTGCATTCAAATGGATATATGTTTCCTTTTCTCCTTTGCCTTTCACTTCTCTTTTTTTGGTAGCTATTTTTAATGCCTCCTCAGACAATCATTTTGCCTTTTTGCATTTCTTTTTCTTGGGGATGGTCTTGATCACTGCCTCCTGTACAATGTCATGAACCTCCATCCATAGTTCTTCAGGCACTCTATCAGATCTTTTCCCTTGAATCTATTTGTCACTTCCCCTGTATAATCATAAGGATTTGATTTAGGTCATACCTGATTGGTCTAGTGGTTTTCCCTACTTTCTTCAATTTAAGTCTGAATTTGGCAATAAGGAGTTTATGATACATGTACCGGTCACTTCACTTCAAGCAACACACAAATGGGCAAACGACAACTTTGATTCAGTCTCAAGAGCTTGAAGCAAGACACAGACTGAGTCCTAAATGAATAGTGGACTATGATTAGCAAAAGTAGTTTGTTATTAATGGAGAACGTGATCAAGACAGACATAGGCTATGTGTAGCAACCTCTGGTGTTAGTGAGGACTAGCAGAAGTACCTGAGAACAATGGTTCAGTCAGAGGGCATAAGCTTTGCCCCACCCTCAGAGGTTCTTACAGAGAAGGCAATGGCAACCCACTCCAGTACTCTTGCCTGGAAAATCCCTTGGACGGAGGAGCCTGGTAGGCTACAGTCCATGGGGTCCTGAAGAGTCAGACACGACTGAGCGACTTCACTTTCACTTTTCACTTTCATGCATTGGAGAAGGAAATGGCAACCCACTCCAGTGTTCTTGCCTGGAGAATCCCAGGGATGGGGGAGCCTGGTGGGCTGCCGTCTATGGGGTCACACAGTTGGACACGACTGAAGCGACTTAACAGTAGGAGCAGCAGAGGTTCTTATTCATTAGTTCTGGACAGGGGCGTAACATTTCTAGTAAGTTCCTAGGTGATGTTGAGTCTGTGGGACTGGGAGCCATACTTTGGGAATACTGCATTAAAGAACCTGTGGTTTACAGTGTTAATGGGTAATCTGGGGCCAGAACAATGAGTTGTAATTTGATTAAATGATTAAATGATACCACAGGTCAGTTAATTTCAAGATACTGAAAATGTTATGAATGTTGAAGAGGAAACATAAATGTCACCTTGCTCATATCTATCTTCTTTGTCCTCTGCTTAATTAAAACCAGAAAAATTATTACATCAAAATTCATTATAGTCCATTTTGATGGAACCTATTTTAGTGTTTTCTTGATTTTTAAAATTAAAGTTTTGGGGAAAGTCAGTTTGAATCATATCTATCTCATTAAAACTATCTGTTTCAGAGAAGAATTTCGTTTGAAATTTGGTTAAGGTTAACATCAGATGGAAATTAACATGTGGTTAGTGTGAACTTTAGTCTCTAGCAGTCCTGACATTCAAAAGGCCAAATTTTATGTCACATTTTATAAAATGAGTGAGTAGAAATGTGATTCCTTCTGTTACAATTTCACTTGAACCTTTGGGAAGTAATTTATCTCTCAAAGAAACCTGAGATATGTAACATGCTGAAATCCTAAGGAAAGACAGTCTGAAGTTAATAATTCCTGGGACTTCTTTAAGAAATGCATGCTAAGTTCACAGAGTGGTACCTCTATCAGCATGACTTTCCTCATAGTCACATTATTTTTCAGAGAATTTGCGTATTACTGGTTCTTAGCCTTGTGCCTCTGACTCATATGAATCATTTTCCTGAAACTACTTTCTTCCTCAGGCTTATTAAAAAAGTAAAAAATTCCTGTCGTCTGAGGTTTAAAAACAAAAAAGATACATAGATTGTAAAAGACACAGGCTGTGAAAATATTCTAGATTAAAGGAGACTAAAAATAACTGGAAGGAGATCCAACCAGTATACTAGAAGGGCTGAATATTCATTGGAACAACTGATGATGAAGCTGAAGCTCCAGTCCTTTGGCCACCTATTGCAAAGAGCCAACTCCATGGAAAAGACCCTGATGCTGGGAAAAATTGAAGGTGAAAGGAGAAGAGGGCAGCAGAGGATGAAATGGTTAGCATTGCTGAGTCAGTCCATGGACATCAATATGAGCAAACTCTGGGAGATAGTGGAGGACAGAGGAGCCTGGCATGCTGCAGTCCATGGGGTCGCAAAGAGTTGGAAATGACTTAGCAACTGAAAAACACAGCAAAAATAACAACTAAATGCAATTCTACCCCTAGACTCTGGATCCTATGTTAAGAGGGTCAAAAATGCTACAAATGACATTATTAGGTCAATGAATGAAACTGGAATATAGATATAGTACAATAGATATTGTGTGAATTAATAGTTGTACTATGGTTGTTTAAGAGAATATCCCTATTCATAGGAAATGCACACTAAAGTATTTATGGGTGAGAGGCTATAATGTATATAATTATGGTTCAGAAAAAACAATGATTTCACAGAGCACACAAATGATCAAATAAATGGCATAAAATGTTAACAGGTCAATCTGGTTAAAATGTGTTCAGGACTTCTTGTACTACTTTTATTATTCAAGTTTAAGTTTAAATAACTTACAAATAAATTTTTTTTTTAAATGTAGAAAAGTGAAACGTGGAATTTAAAAGTTTGTTGCCTTTAAGAGAGAGAAAATTTCCTTAGGACATGAAGTTGGAATCTCAGAAATCTTTTCTATCACTGAGGAAGCGATGTGTCAAAAAATAGCGCTTAAAGAGTCAACGTAAGGAGCACCTTCTTTGATAGAGTTCTAGATTTCTATGGCCATATCTATAAAATATTACTGATAATTCTTACAAAAAGGCATGTTTATGATGTTATGATATGAGTTAGTTATATGTTTAACAGAGGTTATTTGCCAGTATTAAATTTCAGCCAAGTCATGGCCAAAATACTTGGGGGAAATAGGAAACTACTTGGAAGAAAGAGAAACTAGGAGAAAAGAAAAGTGTAAATCAGGATCTAATCTGAGTATTTTGCCTTTGGGGTAAAAATGAAAGACAGAGACTTGTTAACTGTCTTCTTCTGATTAGTCCCAGAATAATCACAATAAATGATTTGGCTTTTAATGAACCTATGATAGGAAGACCCAGTTTATAAATCACATTTTGCATTTAATTCTTACTTGGTGAGCTCTTGTTGTTTTTTTGTTTTTTTTTTTTTCTAACTATGATATATGTTTCTGTCCTTGGAAAGCCTTCTCCTTTCCAAGTATTCCTGCCTAGAGTTGCATCTCTCTTTCAGTAGCTTTCACAATAATTCAGATGTACTACTGCCATATCACAGATATTTTCTATACTTCCGTTATTAATTCAATGGTTTTATTTAGTGTTGTACTCCTATAAGTAAGGGTTTGTTATCACACAGAGTATTACCTATGAGAATCATAAGTAAACCATGAAATTAAATCAAAGAAACTCATTTTTCACTATGCCTTTTCCTTGCTGAGGTCAGCTTCCATTGGCTAGCTTTTCATCTCACACAACCTAAATTTTTTTTTCCTTTTGAATACATTATTGGATACTTGATAGACTTGTTTTAGTTATATATATCTCTTAATATTGGTACTTAAACCTACACAAAGAAGGACTTCTTTAATTGTTAACCCTTATATAACCATCCAAGTGAAGGAACTAACTACCTTGGCACACATTAAATGATACATTAAACCATTGCACATAAATCCATATTTATTCCAAAGAAAACAAGGCCCTAAATTTAAAAGCTACATGATTACTTCATTGTGTGAATGTCCCTGTAGAGATTTAACTCTATGACATCAAAATTTGTAAGCTTCCATCAGGTAGGGGCGGTAGATAGGAGGGAGCACTAGAGGAAATGACTCCAAGTTCCTCAGTAACATCATCTCTGGAAGTCTTTGCAGACCATTGTACAGCTGTTTAAAAATCAGCTGGTTGGAAATGACGAGTGTATTCCCTTCATTTGCTTTTGTGTGTGTGTGTGTGTGTGTGTGTGTGCGTGTGTGTGGTTTTAATATTTTTTTAATTTAAATTTATTTATTTTAATTGGAGGTTAATTTGGTTTTGCCATATATCAACATGAATCTGCCATGGGTGTACACGTGTTCCCCATCCTGAACCCCCCTACCACCTCCCTCCCCGTACCATGCCTCTGGGTCATCCCAGTGCACCAACCCCAAGCATCCTGTATCCCGCATCGAACCTGGACTGGCAATTTGTTTCTTATATGATATTATACATGTTTCAATGCCATTCTCCCAAATCATCCCACCCTCTCCCTCTCCCACAGAGTCCAAAAGAATGTTCTATACATCTGTGTCTCTTGTTGTCTCACATACTGGGTTATCTTTACCATCTTTCTAAATTCCATATATATGCGTTAGTATACTGTATTGGTGTTTTCCTTTCTGGCTTACTTCACTCTGTATAATAGGCTCCAGTTTCATCCACCTCATTAGAACTGATTCAAATGTATTCTTTTTAATGGCTGAGTAATACTCCATTGTGTATATGTACCACAGCTTTCTTATCCATTCATCTGCTGATGGATGTCTAGGTTGCTTCCATGTCCTGGCTATTATAAACAGTGCTGCAATGAACATTTGGTTTTTTATTGATAAAAATATACTGGTTCTTTTTAGAATCTAGATTGCAGAAAGCTTTATAACTCTTGAAATTTATGCTGTATAAAAGACACTTGAAAGTATATGGAAAGACATCCAAAATAAGGCAAATAATAATGGGTTACTATTGACATACTTAGTTTCCTCCCATGGCAGCAATGATAATTATCTGAGTCACAAGCTACATTTTTTTAAGTGATGATTTTAACACTAAAGCCCTGAAACAAGGTGTTTTTCCAACATTGGATAAATATTTAACCAAAGAAAAGTGAGCAGTTTAAAACCAGTCATGTCCAGGTAACAGATAGCAAGGGCCAGAGTAATTCTTTAATTGAATCACATAAACTACAAAACCATGCATCAGTCAGATTCCTCAGTTTATCTAGAGTGATGCAGACTTTGAACAAATAGGAAATTTAATCTGTTATGTAAGAGCACCATTTTGTGGCCATTAATGAACTTTTTATGTTTCTTTTGGCAGATGGAGATGGAAACATGGATCACTTGCTGCCAGGTTGTGAAGACAAAAACTGCCAGAAAAGTGTCATTTACTTAGCAAGATCTGGAGCAAAGCAGGTATATCTACTTGTTTTTTAATGTAAGTAAGGTTACAATCTTGGAAAACAATTTCAGAGGTTAGAAAAGTATTTGAAGAATCAGAAAAGAGAAAAAACAAAATAAGTTTACTTCCTCATTTTAACTTGTTGTTCAGTCACTAAGTCGTGACTGACTCTGCGATTCTATGGACTGCAACATGATGGGCTTTCCTGTCCTTCACTGTCTCCTAAGTTTGTTCACACTCATGTCCATTGAGTCAGTGATGCCATCCAACCACGTCAATTCTCTCCTGCCCCCTTCTCCTGCACTCAGTCTTTCCCAGTATCAGGGTCTTTTCCAATGAGTTGGCTCTTAGCATCAGGTAGCCAAAGTATTGCAGTTTCACCATCATTCCTTCCAATGAATATTCAGGACTGATTTCCTTTAGGATTGACTGGTTGGATTTCCTTGCAGTCCAAGGGACTGCCAAGAGTCTTCTCTAGCACCACAGTTTGAAAGCATCATTTCTTTGGCACGCAGCCATCTTTGTGGTCCAACTCTTATCAGACATGACTACTGGAAAAACCATAGCTTTGAGTATACTGCCCTTGTTGGCAAAGTGATGTCTCTACTTTTTAATATTCTGTATAAGTTTGTCATAGCTTTTCTTCCAAGGAACAAGTCTCTTTTAATTTCATGGCTAAAGTCACCATCCCCAGTGATTTTGGAGCCCAAGAAAATAAAATCTGTGACTGTTTCCACTTTTTCCCCTTCTATTTGCCATGAAGTGATGGGACCAGATGCCTTGATCTTTGTTTTATGAATGTTAAGCTTTAAACCAACTTTTTCACTCCCCTCTTCCACCTGCATCAAGAGGCTCTTTAGTTCCTCTTTGCTTTCTGCCATTTGAGTGGTATCATCTGCATATGTGAGGTTGTTGATATTTCTCTCAACAATCCAGCTTGTGAGTCATCTAGCCCAGCATTTCACATAATGTACTCTGTGTATAAGTTAAATAAGCAGGGTGACAATATATAGCCTTGACATACCTCTTTCCTAATTTTGAACCCAAGTAAGGTCTTCATTCTCCTTAGGAGGACTCTTGTGTTCATATCAGCTTTTCTCCCATTAGTCTGTCTTTGAGTGTAATTCTCAGGCTCAGACGTGGCACCTTACTTTCTATATGACAACCAACACTCTGCCTCCATTTTAACTTAATAAAATGCATTTAAATCTATTTTTGTTGGTTTACTGAGAGAAAAAGTACTGCAATTGGAATGTATTGCAATGATTTCTCATAAAGAAAACCCATTCCTGTTTTTAATATTTATTTATTTATTTGACTGTGTGTGGTCTTAGTTGCGGCATGTGGGATCTTTTGTTGCAGCGCACAAACTCTCTAGTTGTGAAATGTGGGCTTACTTGCTCTGTGGCATGTGGGATTTTACTTCCTCAACCAGGGATTGAACCCACGTCCCCTGCATTGCAAGGCAGATTCTTAATCAGTGGACCACTAGGAAAGTCCCAAGAAGCCCATTATTGATCCTGCAGTTATATGGTCTGTTAGCCATTTATATGCTGGGAATATGGTAAGATACACGATAACTATAATAAAGAATTATGTAGAAGAACACCATATCTAGTTTCAAGGCTAATCTTGTTTTTATTTGTGATGTCTAGATCTATTTGGTTCTTTTATGTCAACTATTCCTGTAGCTTGTTGAGAAACAATTCAGAATCTGATAGTCCTAGCAGAGAATTAATGTGAGAATGATAAAAAATAATTTTTAATGTGGGAATGATAGTTTATGACATTGAGAATTTTTCAATATTGATAACACCTGAAAGGAAACCAGTAATACAGTAGTAGAATTAATTATATTTTCTATTTGGGGGTAAAAAAATGATAGAATGACATCTTGATTTTTATAGCCCTTATGGGTAGGAAGTATCACCTTTCATACTAAGACACTAGAGAAAACAAATCTTCAAATCTTCCTATAGTCAACATTCTAAAAACATTTAACTCTTAAACCCATAATCTGTATTATCTTGAACTTTTTGAAAGTTTTGAATCGCTGAAAATATTAGGTCAAGAAATTCCTCATCATTGGTTCATAGCTGTAAATATACCTAGTAATTGCAGCCTGTCTTCAAGTGACAGACTACTATATTTTCAAATTATGCAGTCATCTCTCTCTGGGAAGATAAATGTCACAGTTCTTTGTTGACTGTTAAGAATGTCACCTTAATGAAAAATCTTTTTACTTCTTAGACCTTAATACATTTACCTTAACAGAAGTACTTTATCTTCATTAATAAACTGTCATCCTCTTCAGAAACTTGAGATAACTCGACATTTTGTGAAATTTCTCATCCTCTTCCAAAATAAAAGCAGTGATTGTTTTCAGTCATGTGAAATGTTAAAACATTTTGATGATATACAATAGTTTTGCTTTAAGAAAGATTGAAAATTTCATTAGATGCATATCAGTTTTTTAAGCTGCTTGTTTTCTATACATTTGCCTTTATAGTTAAGCCATATTTTTCCTTTTTCCTTGGCAAACTGTGCTTTCTTTGAATACATAGAAAACGTTTGGGATGTTCTATATACTAAACACTTTTCAAGAATTCACTTTTTATGTAGTTTGGCTTGGAGCCACGTATATGAGCCACCTGCTTACAAGGAAAAAAATATCTGTGGGCATGTTTGACCTCCTGTCATTTCAAGCCAGCTGCACCTGCTTCTGTTTAGACATGTTTAGGTTATGTGCCAGTATCTAGCAATAGTAACTATTGTTAGTTGTGGACACATCTCTAATTTTCATGTATTGATTTCCAGTCTTCAGATTTTTAGTTCAGCTAGGTTATTAAAAGTAAAGATTTGGGCATTCAGAAGAGAACAGGCTTTACCAAAGCTCATTTTGAAATGAACCTATTCTCTGTGTTTTCTTCATTATAATCAGTAGAGAAATAAAGAATTTATGTAAAATGTAGCTTCCAGCTGTTTTGGCAACAAAGCTCATTCTCCTGGGCTGGGACGGCTTGTCAGGGCTAGTATTGTTTGGAAAGCCTCAGAGCTGCTTGTTTCTGAGTATGGTGACTAAACTCATCATCATGTATAAGAGGCAGAGCAGAACAAGGGAGACTCTGTCATGTTCTAATTTTCTTCCTAAACTGGTCCTTCCAAAGGATATCAGTATTAGATATTACGATTTTTTAAATATTCATTTATGTTTATACTTTCACTCATCACATATTCTGTTTATTCATTTGTTTAATTTTATTTTTTTCTGAGCTGCACTGGGTCTCCATTGCTACACACAGTCTTTCTCTATTTTCAGAAAACGGGGCCTACTTCTCTAGTTGTGGTGCATGGGCTTCTCATCGTGTTGGCTTCTCTTGCTGCAGAGCACAGGTTCTGGAGCATACAGGCTCAGTAGTTGTGGCTCACAGGCTTAGTTGCCCTGCGGCATGTGGGATCTTTCCAGACCAGGGATTAAACCAGTGTCCCCGCATTGCAGGGTGGATTATTAACCACTGAACCACCAGGGAAGTCCCCAACACACGTTTTTAAATGGACAGTTCAACTAAATGTTTGATAATATCATTTCAATCCTAAGATTCCATATTCTGTGAAAAACTTTTTAAGGTTCTATATGCTAGTTCAAGGAAAGATGACTACTGATAAATTTTAAGGTAGACTTATTTTTTTTAGAGTGTCAGTTACCTATTTATCAAAGTAAATTATAGTACTCTGCCATTTTGCAGAGATACAACTTAAGAAAGATGATACATATCTTGAGGATTTTTTGTGGATCATTTGTTTTACAAATGGTGATTTTTTTTTTCTAAAATGACTATAATGTCTAATTTTTTTCTCTTAATCCACAGTGGATTCCTGTCCTACAGGATTTTAGCAGTAAGGGTACACTCTGGGGCTTTGTGCCATTTGTACATGAACAGCAACCAACTGAAATACCAATTCCAATTACCCTTCATATTGGAGATTACAACATGGATGGCTATCCAGATGCTCTTGCCATACTGAAGAATACATCTGGAAGGTATGGAAATTAAGTCAAAAGGAGAAATATGTGTAAGATACCTTCACTATGACACATTATACCTGAATAGCACCTAAATAAGGTACAGTCCCTTAAATAAGGAACACAGTGAATTCAGTTTCTGTTTTTCACATGGTCCCTGAACTTCTCCCAGCTGCTTAGAATACCTGTTCTTGTTCTATTTTATAGACCAGTGAAAGGCATATTTTCACTCAACAAGCTTGGTCTTTAAAAGGTCAAAAATTTTATAAGCAAATGACTCAGTTACATTTTGAGTCTAAAGACTATGGATGTCACGAGTTCAGCCTGGGCTTAACTCGGTCCAGCCATTTAGCACCTGTGTGACTTGGGCAGCTTACCTAAACCCCTCATTGAGAGTAATAATTGCACCTTTGTCATGGAGTTATGGTGGAAAAAGGTGAGTTAAAAATAAATGAAGCAATTAACAAGATACTCATCATATGCCAACTTATACTATCAGTGAATGTTGCCTTACTGTTACTTGTTTTATAATGGTATCCAGAATTTACACATGACTGTTGATAATATTTGTAAATACAAAATTGTTTAGTACATTTATTGCATTATCACTAATTTTGAATGTTGTTGCTATTTTTTCACCTTAAATAGAAGTACCAGTAGCTAAACCAATGTAGTTAAATTCACAGTCTGTTCTTGGCAGATTCTATTAATATGACTCTTCTGAAATTTTAATGCCTTATTGTATTTTTCATATTGCAGTTAGTTGTGTTTCTTACTCCTTATTCTTTCTTGCCTCTTAAATCATACCTATCCATAGTTTTCCTTCTGAGCATTAATTCATTTTTTGACTCTGGAATTTGTGATGATTCAGCTCACATTTACTACCAGGCTCATAATGTAATACAACTGTCCTGGGGAAAGAAACTAGACTATTGTTAATTTCAACATAAAACAATGTTATCTAGAAATGTGATTTTTAGGAAACCATACATTATTAGTGATTATCCCTAAATATTTATAAAATATTATGAAGAATTGTACTTTAACTTTTCTGAGGACCTTGATTTGAATTATAGTCACTCTGAGTTGTATTTACAGAATTTTCCACAGATATGAGCATCATGCTCTGTAATGCAGAGTAGTATATACCACTCATCACCTATGTGTGAAGCACATCTGATAGAACCAAAAGAAATCTCTGAGTTGAATGTGATTTTTCTTCCTTTTAAATATATAGTGCCCTATAAAAGCAAAGAAATGTAAAAATTGCTTTAATTTGAACATTTACCCTATTCAAAAGAATAAGAAATTACATCTCAAATTCATTTAAGTCTGTGATTACTTATTCTTAGAAAAACATTCAAACAATTTATATTTTGTCATAAAAGTTTTTTTATCAACATTTTCTCCTTCAAGCCATCAAATATTTAACTTACCTTTACCATTCAGTAATAATGACAGTGAATTGAATTTGCATGCGTTGTGTCCAACTCTTTGGGACCCCCATGGACTGTAGCCCACTGGCCTCCTCTCTCCATGGTATTCCCAGGCAAGAATACTGGAGTGGGTTATCATTTCCTTCTCCAGAGGATCTGACCCAGGGATCAAACCCACATCTCATGTGTCTCCTGCATTGGTAGGTGGATTCTTTGCCATTGAGCCACCAGGGAAGCCCATAAATAATAATGATGATATCAGCAGCTAATTCAGTAGTGAACACTATGGCTCTATAGGAAACATTAAGTAAAAGGCAGTCATAGATTCTTAGAGCTTTTATAAAAGCAGCTGTTTAAAGCCCGGGGTTTCTTTTTTATTCTTTTGGGATAGATGAGAATTGAAGGATAGATTTCATTGCATCTCAGTGTTCATTAAATCACTAGATGAGAAAGAGTCCTATACTTGAGAGATGCGTGTCTAGGAGAATTCAGCATAATACATTCTTTGAAACATAAAAGAAGGAAAATAAGACATAGTGTGCATTATAATCCTTTTCTACTATTCAAATTTTGTTGAAAAAGCATTTTATAACTTTTAACTGATTTCAGGACTGCTGTATTGCTAAGAAGTCGTACAGGGTTGCAGTTTATATTTTTAAGGGCTGCTACCTGGAGAATTCTTTTTTTCTGCAGATTTTGAAAATTAGGTAGAGATTAACTACACGGATGAGACTAAAAATCCACAATATGTGTTTCATGAAAAGAAGTTCTAAAACTGTGGCTTGTAAACTTGTATTTTTTTGTTTTCACAGGAGAGTTGCTGTTTGGGCCTATGTTTGTTTTTTATTTTTTATTAAAGGTCTTAATTGTTTAAAGTTAACCTTTAAAATCATATTACATGAAAAATCTCTATTAATGACATTTATAGAGGCAGCAAGTGACTCTAAACAAAACAGTGTGGTCTGAGATCAGCCATTTTATCATCTGTCATCAGACACCACTGACTGAAAACCGTGGTTTTTCCCTTGGATGCCCTACTGCCGCTCAGTTGCCCTGTGTTTACTGTAATCTTCTGTGTGTAGTCATCTTATCTTACTTGTCTGAATTTTCTTCTTTTTTTTTTTTTTTTTTTTTTTGAGATAAGAAGAGCAAAGTTAGAATGAGATTATTCCATACTGTGCTGTTAAGCTAATAATAATTCTGTTTTTATAAGTTTTTAATTTTGTATATAAGGAAAATCAATAAATGCAATATATTCCTTGTCAGTTAATGCCAGGAATAAAAAAAAAGGGCTTTAGTTTATAAAGTGTTTTTCATGCATATTAGTTCACAATAATTTTTATAGGATGGTATTATCTGCATTTGGTAAATACTGGAGTGGGTAGCTGTTCCCTTCTCCAGGGAATCTTCCCAACCCAGGGATCAAACCCAGGTCTCCCACATTGAAGACCGATTCTTTACCAGATGAGCCAACAGGGAAGCTCAAATATGGAAACAGTCTCACATAAGTCAGATTGCTTGTCCAAGATCACACATTTGCAGTCAGGACTCTAAGCTTATAGAATCTAAATCGTTTTCCTTTCCCTGTAAGAAAAAAATTTAGAAGGAAGTAGTAGATAACCAAAATAATACATTTTTAGCAGAGGTTGGAGATGATGATTTGAGCAGACAGTAAAGGTCACTCTGACAAGAGAAAGAAGAAGCAAGCTAAGGACAAATAAATAAAACCCATAAACTTTCTGAGAGTCACTGTCAGAAGGGCTTCCCAGGTGGCTCAGGGGTAAAGAATCAGCCTAACAATGAAGGAGACACGGGTTCAATACCCGGTTTGGGAAGATTCCCTGGTGAAGGAAACAGCAACCCAGTCTAGTATTCTTGCCTGGGAAATCCCATGGACAGGAGAGCCTGGCAGGCTGCACTCCATGGGATCGTAAAAGAGTTGGACACGACTTAGCAACTGAACAGTAGTGGTTAGAGGAGATTGATCATGTACAAGCATGTGTTCTCTTTTGTTAGTTAATTTGTGTTTTGTTAATTCGGAAACCAGAGGTATAATTTGGGTGTGTTGGTGGTATACATTCAAGCTACCCTTATGAAAGACTGAAAGATAACCAGAAACAGGTTGGGATCTGGAACTCTGTCAAAAAGAATTACTGGGCACTTTTGCAGATATTAGCTAATTACCCATTCAATATAATCTGCATTTTCATCTTGACCCTCAGGTTTTTAGAATAATTTAAGTTCATATTGATACCCTGAGTCACCAAAAAAAAAAAAAGGCTCTTTTTTGTTTCAGATGTTCTGCTTTAGTAGGTAAGGAGATTGATGGTACAGATGCCTTATCCACTTCTCCGTTTCTAGCCACTGTTATTTTTCATTTTTATTATGAAATGTAACAGGATTTATCATGCTTTTTAATTAAATCCAATATGTTACTAATTTTATGTTTTACACTTCAAATGCTTCACCATAATCTTTTTTAAATGAAGTTAATCACAGTCTTTTCCATGAATGTGAAGATGTAACAGACTTCCTAATTTACAATAAAAGAAAAAACTTACACAGAATAAATCTTGATAGGCTAAGTCACATATTTCCATCTCTTCAAATGATACTTCAAAGGGGAGGACAGCCTGTTTCTAACATTACAACCTAGATTACTAAATGTTAGGATCTAAATCAGTAACTAACCCTTAGTTAATGAATAATAACACTGGGTAGGGAAGTTATCTGCATTCACAGCTTATTGAAGACAAGAATATTTTAATAAATTTGCTTAGGGTGTTTTATAGAATTATACATAGGGGTAGAGCAAGGTTGATTTTTTTAAATGTTTCTTTTTCAAAATTAATAAAGATACTGAATACAAGAATCATATTCACATACTTCGGACTTAATAAAATATATTACTTCCTCCTAAGCAAATTATTATAAAGCCTCCAGAAACATTCAGTATGTGATTTTTTTTAAATCAGTTTTTACAATATAGGATATCTTATCAAGCTTAAATTTACTTTCATTTTTACACTATTTCTGATTGCACTGTCTTATTCAGTAGATTCTATACCTCAAATGAAGGAGAATACTAAATTAGTCCAAAATTATATGGCAGAATAAGAAATTTACAGTGTGTTTGAAATCGTACCCTGGATACCTCATCACTGAAGAACTCACACTATTTAATCACTGAAGAACTCATACTATATTTACTCACAAACCGATTTTAGCTTCAGTAGTTGAAATTTGTAAAGATAAAATTTTTCTACAATAAGGTTGCCTATTCTTCTGCCCTAGTGAATATCATATTACAATTTTTCATCCCATACTAAAATGAAACAGGATTTACTAATAAATTATTAGGGAAAAAATTATGTAGATGATAAAGCACTGGCAGTCTCTGTTAATTCCTAAAAGAATATATATTAAATATTATTTATTGGCAATCAGTTTTAATCACTCTCTCAATAATTACTCCTGCATATTGAGTTTATTGTCATGATGTTGCATTCTTCTATAATTTTTACATTTCCTTTGAATCCATAGGTGTAGGCCCTTTGTGTTTGTAATTTTATTTACCTGTTATATTTTATTCATCAGAATTAAGGCTATTCTATTTTATTATTTCATTAATATCTGTGTTTTTGTTGTTGTTATAGTTGCTTTTAAAAGTACTCCTATTTTCAATGATAACATGGGTTTTTTCCTAAATATTTTATTTCTGGTTCTGTGTTTAATTCCTTCCCTTTTTTGCTTTCTTTAGATTTATTTTTGTTTTTCTTTTAGTTTATTTCATTGAATACTTAAGAGAATTTCTCCCATTTTCTTATTTTTTAATAAATGATTTTAAGACTATTTTCTATGTACTTTGCCTCAAACCACGTATTTTGATAATTAGTGTTTTTATTGTTCTCTTCTTTTGTATTTATTTGAAATTTCTCTTAACCCACACATTATTCTGGAAGATTTTTCAAATGTGCATGTAAATATGTTCGGGGAGTTGTTTTGTGTTGTTTTCTTACTGTTTGAGTCTGTTGTTTATTGTTCATTAAGGTTATTTCATTGCAGACATGGAACTGTCTTGTGCAATACTTTCCAACCTTCTTGAGAGCTTTCTGGTAGTTTGATAGATAACTGAATGAATGGTTATTTGAAATAGCATTTGTGTTGTGTTATTTAAGTCTTCTATATACCCTTATATATTTTTATCTATTTTTAAAAGTATATTAATCCTCTGCTATGGAAGTATACGGTTGTCAGCTTCTTTATCAATTTTTAATTTATGGACTGCAACCTTGATTACTAGGTGCATAAGGGTGTGTCCTCTGACTTCTTTTGTTAATTGTGAACTATCTATTTTTTTTCTTTCCTTTTTTCTTTTTCTTTAATGCTTGCTTTGAATTATTCTTTGTGGGTTTGTTTTTTTTTTTTTTTTTTTTGTCATACTGTAATCTCTGGGCTTCCCTGATAGCTGGTAGATAATCCACCTGCAATGCAGGAAACCCTGTTCAATTCCTGGGTCTGGAAGATAGCCTGGACAAGGGATAGGCTACCCATTTCAGTATTCTTGGGCTTCCCTTGTGACTCAGATGGTAAAAAAAAATCCAGCTGCAATGCAGGAGAGTGTGTGAGTGAAAGTCAGTCAGTCATGTCTAACTCTTTGCGACCCATGGACTGTAGCCTCTCAGGCTCTTCTATCCCTGGAATTCTCCAGGAAAGAATACTGGAATGGGTTGCCATTCCCTTCTCCAGGGGATCTTCCCAACCCAGGGATCAAATCCAGGTTGCTATGCATCGGACCTGGGTCCATGGGGTTGCAAAGAGTCTGACATGACTGAGCAACTAACCATAGCACAGCACATAATCTCTATCCTGTTTCTTTTTCTTAGCATTTACTCTGCATACATTTCTACCCATTTTAGCTTCTATATGGCATTTTATTTTGGAAAATTTTGCACTCAATAAAATGCAAAAATGTTAAATATACAATTTGATGAGTTTGGCTAATGTTTACACCTGTGTACCCGGTACTCCAGTCAAAATGTAAAATGTTTCTATGACCCTAGTTAATACCCAGCCTCGTCATACCCAGTGTTTTTGATTTCTATCAACAAAATTCAGTTGTACCTGTTTTTGAATCCCAGAACATTACTGAGAGTAATTTAAAAAGGCCCCCTCACAAAAGAGAAATATCATATTTACACATCAGATACTCAATATTCTCTGTAGAGAACAGACTTTCTTGATCTTTCAGCTTGATCTATATAATTATATGTTATTTATCTGATCTATAAATTGGACACAATTTCAATCAAATTCCCCATTCACTTCAGAAGAAATTTATATTTTCATTCTGATATTTATATGTCAAAAACTAGATTAGCTCGATTTTGTTGTTTAGTCGCCAGGTCATGTCCAATTCTTTCATGACCTCGTGGACTATAGCCCACCAGGCTGCTCTGTCCGTGGGATTTCCCAGGCAATAATACTGGATTGGGTTGTCATTTCCATCTCCTGGGGATCTTCCCGTCCCAGGGACCAAACCTGCATCTCCTAACTTGGCAAGCAAGTTCTTTACCACTGAGCCACCAAGGCAGTCCATTAGCTCAATTAAAACCTGGGTTAGTCAGAATGCTTGAAGAAACAACAAGGTGGAGGAATCATTTCTGCCAGACTTTTAAGACTTCTTGTGAAACTGCAGTAATGAAGACACTGCGGTATTTATGTAAGAATACATATAGAGAGCAACGTCTGAGTCCAGAAATACAGCTGTACATATTATGATCAACTAATTCCCTTTTTTTGCATAGGCACTAAGGCAGTTCAGTGGAAAAGGTATACAGATGGCCAGTAAACATATGGAAAGATATCCAATATCACTGATAATTAAGGAAATGCAGTTAAACCCATATGATACACTTGATAATACCCCCGAGAAGGGTTGCAGTTAAACAAGGCAATAACACAAATGTTGGTAAGGATGTAGAACAACTGGAACTCTTACACATTTTTTATTAAGAATGTAAAATTGCACAATCATTTTGGAAAACTTGCAGTTTCTTATGAGGTTAAACATGTACCTTTCCTGTGATCCAGCAATTTCATTTCTAGGTTCTTTTGTGAAAGAAATTAAAACTTGAGTTCACAAAAAGATTCTGAAAGAATGTTCACAGTATCTTTATTCACAGTAGCACCAAATGGGAAGCAAAACAAAGGTCCATATCAAGAGAATAAATAAACAAGTCATGGTGTATTCATACAATTTAATAATGCTTGGCAATAAGAAATAATAATAAATTACTGAAGAAGGATAGTTAGCAGCGTGGATGAATCTTCAAAACCGTAGGTTAAGTGAAGAAAGGACCATATGATGGGAATTTTAAAAAACTGAATGTATGAATCTCTGTCTTAGTGGATAAAAAGCATATACTGTGGAGCCTAGATTCAAATTCTGTCTCTGTTATTACCTGTGTGATCATGGCAAATAACCTATCTCAGTTTTAATATCTGTTAATGAGAAAAACAATAATACCTACCTCATGAGGTTATTGTGAGAATCAAATGAGAATTTGCATCACACATGGCATAGCATAGCATGAATTCTATGTAATGTCTGCTATTATTTTAATTATTAGTATATTATTATATGGTCAAATATACCTTGATTTATCCTTGCCATTTTATCATTGTATTCATCATTTTCCTTATTTTTTGCCTTCTTTTGGATCATTCAAATTTCTGTTCCTTTTCTAGTTCCTAAGATGATTTGTATATTATAAATCTTATTTCTATTATAGTTGTTACATTTTTTAACAAACTATTAGAGACAAACTGTCCTTAAGATTTTTAGCATACATTCAGTTCTCTTTCACCTACCCTTTCTTTCGTTCAGTGATGTCATCACCATGTTGATATCATTTAGGACTCATCTGTTGATATGTGTGTTTATTTTCACATTTTATTGTTGCCATTATTTACAATTGGCTGCAAAGTTTACTGGTTTCTTTGATCACCATTGAACACATCCATCTTCCATTCTTTCTTTGATTCATCTGTTATTTTTCTGGGTATGTTGGCAAGTAATTTTATCAAGGAGAGTTTGTAGATTTTTCTGAGACCTTGCAGATGTGAACATTTCTTTATTTTCCTCCAGCCTGCCTGCTAATCTGAAGAGTATAGGATTCTAATTTTTTTGAGTGTATGCTATGTTGATAAATTTCATTACTTTCATTACACTGTTGCTACCAAGATAAATTCCAATAAGCATTTCCTATATAATTGATGAGTACGTTGCCAACTTTGATTTTATATAAAATTATACTATTATAAGTGTGAGGTTGAGACCTATAAGTATGATATGAGACCTATAAGATCTTCTAGAACTAACATCAAAAAAAAAAAAGATATCTTTTTCATCATAGGGGACTGGAATGGAAAAGTAGGAAGTCAAGAGATACCTGGAATAACAGGCAGGTTTGGCCTTGGAGTACAAAATGAAGCAGGGCAGAGGCTAACAGAGTTTTGCCAAGAGAACACACTGGTCGTAGCAAACACCCTCTTCCAACAATACAAGGGACAACTCTACACATGGACATCACTAGATGGTCAATACTGAAATCAGATTGATTATATTCTTTGCAGCCGAAGATGGAGCAGCTCTATACAGTCAGCAAAAACAAGACCAGGAGCTGACTGTGGCTCAGATCATGAACTCCTTATTGCAAAATTCAGATTTTAAATTGAGGAGAATAGGGAATACCACTAGACCATTCCATTATGTCCTAAATCTAACCCCTTATGATTATACAGTGGAAGTGATAAAAGATTCAAGGGATTAGATCTGATAGAGTACCTGAAGAACTATGGATGAGGTTCATCACATTGTACAGAAGGCAGTGATCCAAACTGCCTCAAGAAGAAGAAATGCAAAAGGCAAAGTGGCTGTCTGAGGAGGCCTTACAAATAGCTGAGAAAAGAAGAGAAGCAAAAGGCAAAGGCTAAAAGGAAAGATATAGCAATCTTAATGCAGAGTTCCAAAGAATAGCAGAGAGAGATAAGAAAGCCTTCCTAAGTGAGCAAAGAAATACAGGAAAGCAATAGAATGAGAAAGACTAGAGTTCTCTACAGGAAAATTAGAGATACCAAGGGAACATTTCATGCAAAGACTGGCACAATTAAGAACAGAAACAGTATAGACCTAACAGAAGCAGAAGATGTGGCAACAATATACAGAAGAACTATACGAAAATGATCTTTATGACACAGAAAACCATGATGGTGTGATCATTCACCTAGAGCCAGACATCCTAGAGTGCAAAGTCAAGTGGGCCTTAGGAAGCATCACTACAAACAAAGCTAGTGGTGATGGAATTCCAGCTGAGCTATTTCAGATCCTAAAAGATGATGCTGTTAAAGTGCTACACTCAGTATGGCAGCAGATTTGGAAAACTCAGCAATAGCCACAGGACTGGAAAAGGTCAAGTTTTCATTCCAATCCCAAAGAAAGGCAATGCCAAAGAGTGTTCCAACTACTGCACAATTGCACTCACCTCACATGCTAGCCAAGTATGTTCAAAATTCTCCAAGCCAGACTTCAACAGTATATGAACCATGAACTTCAAGATGTTCAAGCTGGATTTCGAAAAGGCAGAGGAACCAGAGATCAAATTGCCAACATCCGCTGGATCATCAAAAAAGCAAGAGAATTCCAGAAAAACATCTACTTTTGCTTTATTGATTACAGTAAAGCCTTTGACAATGTGGGTCACAATAAACTGTGGAAAATTCTTCCAAGAGATGGGAATACCAGACCACCTGACCTGCCTCCTGAGAAATCTGTATGCAGATCAAGAAGCAACAGTTAGAACTAGACATGGAACAGCACTGGTTCCAAATTGGGAAAGGAGTATGTCAGGGCTGTTTACTGTCACCATGTTTGTTTTACTTATATGCAGAGCACAGCATGCAGAATGCTGGGCTGGATGAAACACAGCTAGAATCAAGGTTGCAGGGAGAAATATCAATAACCTCAGATATGCAGATGACACCACACTAATGGCATAAAGCAAAGACTAACTGAAGAGCCTCTTGATGAAAGTGAAAGAGGACAGCAAAAAAACGTTCAAAAAACAAAGATCATGGCATCCGGCCCCATCACTTTATGGCAAACAGATAGGGGAACAATGGAAACAGTGACAGACTTATTTCCTTGGGCTCCAAAATCACTTCAGATGGTGACTGCAGACATGAAATTAAGACACTTGCTCCTTGGGGAAAAAGCTATGACCAACCTAGACAGCATATTAAAAAGCAGACATTACTTTGCCAACAAAGGTCCTTCTAGTCAAAGGTATGGTTTTTCCAGTAGTCATGTATGAATGTGAGAGTTGGACCAAAAAGAAAGCTGAGCACTCAAGAATTGATGCTTTTGAACTGTGGTGTTGGAGAAGACTCTTGTGAGTCCCTTGGACTTCAAGAAGATCAAACCAGTCCATCCTAAAGGAAATCAACCCTGAATATTCATTGGAAGGACTGATGCTGAAGCTCAATCTCAAGCTCCAGTACTTTGGCCAACTGGCCAATGGTTAGAACTGACTCACTGGAAAAGATCCTGATGCTGGGAATGATTGAAGGCAGGAGAAAGGAATTATAGAGGGCAAGATGGTTGTATGGCATCACCAACTTGATGGACATGAGTTTGAACAAGCTCCAAGCTGGTGATGGACAGGGAAGCCTGTCATGCTGCGTAAGTCCATGGGGTTGCAAAGCGTCAGACACAATTGAGCGGCTAAAATGAACTGATACTTTTATAAAGCAGATTAAGCTTCTTAACTTTTAAATCATCAACATATACAGTTACCTCTTACAATTTTGGGGGAGATACTAGAAAAAGAAAAAGCATTCTGGAATATGTACTTCCACTCTATGACATTTTAATCAGCTTCCTTCCTAGAATAACACCCACAAAGTTTTATCACCTCTCAGTAGCAGTAACAGAGTTCCTTTACAAGAGCATGGAAGATTTTGAACTTCTATGTTTGTAATTCTTACCAGCTGTATAAATTAGACTAATGGTGGTAGAAACTGATAGTATGGAATCAATTTCCCAACCTGACAGAATCAAAAATGCCTCTTCATAAAAAGGATAAAACTTTAATTCAGACCTCTCTGTTACGTTATATACTTGCAGTCAGGTATATTAATTAAAAGAGAAATAAAACACAAGTGAATTTTCCTTTTCAAAAAAATTTTTATTGAGGTACCATTGGTTTATAACATTGTACAGAGTTCTTGTGTACAAAATTATATTTCTGTTTCTGTGTACACTATAGTATGCTGCTGCTGCTGCTGCTGCTCCTAAGTCGCTTCAGTCGTGTCCGACTCTGCGACCGCATAGACGGCAGCCCACCAGGCTCCCCTGCCGCTGGGATTCTCCAGGCAAGAACACTGAAGTGGGTTGCCATTTCCTTCTCCAGTGCATGAAAGCGAAAAGTGAAAATGAAGTCACTCAATCGTGTCCAACTCTTAGCGACCTCATGGACTGCAGCCCACCAGGCTCCTCCGTCCATGGGATTTTCCAGGCAAGAGTACTGGAGTGGGGTGCCATTGCCTTCTCCACACTACAGTATACTCACCACCAAAAATTTAGTTTCCATTTGTTATCCACCATAGAATTGATACCCTTTAGCCATGTTACCTTCTGCCCTCCTTGCTCCTTCCCCTTTTGTAACCACTACTCTATTCTTTGTAGCTACATTTTTGTTTGATTTGGTTTGACCACTTATCTCCATCTTTTGTTTGTTTGTATATTCCATATGTGGTGGGTGCTTTTGTGCCTTTCCCATGTCTGTGATCTCCTGAGTCACAAGCTTCATCACCACAGAGAAAGAAAGGCTTAAGGGAGCCAAGGTCGTGGGCATCCGTTCTTTGTCCCTTGTTTTCTGGTTCCTGGGCACCACCTTTGCCCAAGGAGATGGGCTAGAGTCTTGGGTGCCTCCACAACTAAAGGGGTGGGATTCTAGGCCTTTTGCCACTGCCGCCCAGACCACCACAGCAGCCAGGAAGCCAGAGTCATATGTGCCACTTCCCCTGCTGCTGCTGGGTTCCCTGGTTCTGTGGTCTCCACTTCATTTTTCGCCCTTACTCACTTCCTCTATGCGTTCTAGTTCACCCACCTTTACATCTACAGATGTGTGAAATTCTCTAGAGTCCTGGTGTGTTGGGCAGAGGCACCTTTGTTGAATTGTGGATGTTTTATTGGTTTTTGGTTGAAGGGTAGAAATAAGGGAGCATTTCAGTCCATCATAATGCTGATACCCTTTTTTTCCAATTTTTGACAGCATTTGTCCCAAACGGAATTTGAGTTAGGGTGCATTACAAAATACATTTCTTACATATCACATGAGGTTAAAAGAAAAGTTTATTTCTAAGTGCAGCTTAGCATGGAGATTAAAAAAAGAGCATGGCCTTTAATCTTCATTTAAATGCCAATGCTTAGGAGCTCTGTTTCCTTCAGCAATGTATTTAGCCTGTCTGTATATCTGTATATCTATAAAATAAGAATTAATATACCTACCTGCAAGTTTCTTGTGTGATTAAATGAAATACTATTCCTTCCTCTTCCCTTCAAAGCTTACCTTATTAAGAACATTTAAATTAGAATGTCAACAACATGAATATCAACTTTAATTCCAAAAGATCTATGACAGCTAAGTGACTTCTTACCACTAAGAGAACACAGATTGTCAGAGAAAGGACTGATGGATATTTTATTCCTGTTAATTTTATACCACAGCAGCTTTCAAAGGAAACTTAAAAGATATTAGCAAAAAGTTTTCTTGTGTTGATTTTAGGAAATAACTTAAAATAGCCCAAGTCTTTTCTGATACTCATTTTACAGGCTTTGTCCCTAAAGCTGAGAGATTAAATGCTACTATTTTCAGTGGTGTTACACATGAATTAAACAAAAAACATAATAGGTCTCTGGTATAACAAGACCTATCTTTTTATAGATAAATGGATTCGTGTATTTTGGTCTTCACTGACTTCTTTCACTTATTATAGTGTTTTCAAAGTTTACCTTTTTTTGTAGCTTATATAAATAACTCTTTCCAGGTATGGATATACCACATTTTATTTACTCAAGCTTCAACTGATGACTGAAACAGTATTGTAGAAGAGTATTGAGAATAACAGTGGATTGTATATTAGTGTATTACCACAGACATAGCATCACATAAAAACACAAATTCACTCTTGTCACAATTCTGGAGGTCAGAAGTCTGAAATCAGTTTCACAGGCTACAGTCAGAGTACTGGGAGTGCTGGTTCTGCTGTTAACTGAATTTCTTCATTTGTCTTTTCTAACTTCTCAAGGCTGCCAGCTTCCCTTGACTCATCGCCCTTTCCTTCGTCTCCATTGTCAAAGCCAACTATTAGCATCACTGTATTATTCAGAATTCTCCAGAGAAACAAAATCAACAGGAAATAGATAGACATTGGGGGAGGGGAGAGGAGAGATTGAGAGTTTTTGGTTTTTTTTTTAAGGAATTGGCTCACATGATTATGGACTAAGAAGTTCTATGATTGGCAGTTAGCTGGCTGAAGACCCAGGAGAGCCAATATGCAGTTCCAGTTGATATCTAAACCAGGAAGGTTGATAGTTTAAGTTCCAGTCCAAATTCCAGCAGGCTCAAAACCCAAAAAAAGTCAGTTTTTCAGTCTGAGTCCCAAAAAGCCAAAAATAAACCAATGTTCTGACTCAACAATGGCACGAAGAGTTTCACTCTTACTCAGCTGTTTTGTTCTATTCATGTCTTTAATTGATGGGATCAGACCCACCTACATTAGAGAAGGTGATCTGTTTTAGGAAGCCTATCAATCTGTATGTTAGTCTTCCCCAGAAACACCCTTAAAGACATGCCCAGAATAATGTTAAACCAAATATCTGAGCATGGCCCAGTCAAGTTGATATATAAAATTAACCATCAAAATCTTTTCCCTTTTCTTAGCTCTGCTTCCATTCTTCTACTCCCTTTTATAAGAAACATTGTGGTCTCTGTAGAGTGAATAACATGGCTTCTCAGGTGGGCCCAGTGGTAAAGAAACTGCTTGCCAACACAAGAGACATAAGAAACAAGGGTTCGATCCCTGGGTCAAAAATATCCCCTGGAGGAGGGCATGACAACCCACTCCAGTATTCTCATCTGGAAAATCCCATGGACAGAGGAGCCTGGTGGGCTTACAGTTCATGGGGTTACAAAAAGTCGGGCATGACCAAAGCAACTGAGCATGCACATACCATGATCTAAGACCCTCTGACTCCCTAAAGATAAAGTCTCATACTGCATGCAAAATACACTCCATCTCATCATCCCCCAAAGTCTCAATCCATTAGTGTATCAACTCAAGTCCAGAATGTCTTTTAAGCTTATCAGCTCAAAAGTCGCAGTTCTCATCATGTAAATTATCTAAATTAGGCACAGGAAATGGCAACCCACTCCACTATTCTTACCTGAAAAATCCCATGGACAGAGGAGCCTGGCAGAGGAGCCTGGGAGGAGCTCCAGGAGTCTAAGAGCTGACTCATTGGAAAAGATCCTGATGCTGAGAAAGATTGAGGGTAGTAGGAGAAGCGGGGGACAGTATGAATGGTTGAATGGCATCACCCACTCAATCAAAGGACATGAGTTTGAGCAAACTCCAGGAGATGGTGAAGGACAGGGAAGCCTGTTGTGCTGCAGTTCATGGGGTCACAAGGAGTTGGACATGACTTAGCATCTAAACAACAGCAACAAGGCTACTGGGGTAATTAATATTACGACAGAATTACTCTTCATTTATGGATCTTTGAAACTAGTAAACAAGTTATTTGCTTCCTGAATACAGTGGTGAGACAAGTAATAATTACAGGTATTGCCATTCAAAATGGGAGAAAACTAAGGAACAAAGGAGTTAATGGTCTCAAGCAATTACAGAATCCAGCCACACACATACTGCTTTTGGTTTTAGGGGCTGAGTCTAATCCTCTATGGCACTCAGCTCCAACCAAGGGCCTATGGCTCATCTTCTTTTCCTAAAGGGTAGTTCATGTTTTCAACTGAGTAATTGATCAGCTTCTTTCCTGCCTGTAGAATTTGTAGACTCTTAACAACCTTCTTTCATTTCATTCTCTCTCTGTTCCTTTCCGTGCAAGCTGGCAGTATTTCTGGTAGCATAGCATTCTAAAAATCTTGGTGAGTCTTCTGCATGGGTCTAAGCAGTTCTCTCCATCAGACAAGAGCCTTCTCTCCAAATCTTTCTTAAATAAACCTGTCTCCATTTTTGGCTTCTGAGATGGCTGATGGATCCATGAGTTATAAACCTAATCTCTTCAGAGAGCACTATTTGTAATTGAGTTCTTTGATTTTTTGATCCTTCCAAGACATTAACAACATTTTATCCATATATGTCTTTGACACTTTCTCCTGAACATGTTTTCCTGACTGAATTTCCTAATTTTTATATCTTTTCAACCTACATAGGCTGATGATTTCCCAAATCATCAAGTTCTGGTTTCTTTGTGATTAACAGTCCTCCCCTCAGTGTTTTTCCTACCTGTCACATTTTTTTTTTTTTTACAAACAGTGAGACCAAGTTTTTCCTTCAAAAGTCTTCTTCAAAATCTTTTCAGTTAAGTGTCTACATTCATCACTTACAGTTCTGCCTCCCATATAATTGTTGGACACAAGTCAGCTAAAGCTTTCTCTTTCTTTATAACAAGCATCATCTTTCCTCCACTGTCCAACAGTAAGTGCCCCCTCTTTTTGAGCCCTTATCAACAGAACTTTTAATATCTTTTTCTACCAACAATCCGTTTATGATGATTTAGGTGTACTCTGTTAAGGTATAGTGTTTTTTTTTATTTTTTATTCTTACCCTTCACCATCAGTCTTTAACATCCATATTTGTACCAACCACAATCTCCTCAAAGCAGTTTAGGCTTTTTCTATTGTGTTCCTCAAAATTGTTCCAGCCTCCACTGGTTACCTAATTTCAGAGTCACTTCATGTTCTTAGGCATTTGTTACAGCACTACACCACTTCCTGCACCAAAATATGTATTAGTTTCCTATTGCTATTGTAACAGACAAATATAATGGTTTAACAATGCAAATTTTGCAGCAGAGCTAGAAGTCAGAATTTCTGTATAAATCTTATAAAACTAAAACCGAACTGTTAGTAGGGTTACTACTTTCAGCTTCTAGAAGCTGTCCTTGTTCTGCAGAGACCCACATCAGCTATTCTGTTGGTGCCACACACATCACCTTTTTTCCCCTCTGCTTCTGCCATCACATCACCTCTGACTATCTTTGCCTTCTTCCTCTTGCTCATAAGGACCCTTGTTGGACCCACCTAGATAATCATGTAAAACACAGGAAAATCTCCATACTTCAAGATCCTTAATTTGACCCCTTCAGAAAAATTCCTTTAGCTATGTAAGCTAAGATATTCAGAAGTTCTAGGTATTAGGATCTGAGCATCCTTGGGTGGCCATTATTCTGCCACAGGTTGTATTGGTACATTTTTCTCAGGATAATTGATAATGCTTACTGAGCATTGCTAATGTATTCTGGTATTTTTCTCAGTTTTAAATATGATATTTCATATTTGATCCTCACTACTATCCCAGTAAGCTGTTACTACTATTATGCCATTTTGCAGATAAACTGACGTTACTATAGAATGAACTAAACACACAAGATGACATATTAGAGATGACAGATGTTCTTTAAATGCTATATTTTCAAAACCTAGTAGAATAGCCAAAACAATCTTGAAAAAGTAATGTTGGCAGTCTCAGACTTCCTGATTTCAAATTTCACTAAACCATAGTAATCAAAACAGCTTGAAACCTGGTATAAAGACAGACAATACAATAGAATAAAAAACTTAGAAATAAACCCTCACATATATGGTCACATGATTTTTGACTGAGATGCCAGACTATTCAATAGGAAAAGGACACTTTTTTCAATAAATGGTGTTGGCAAAACTGAATATCTATATACAAAAAAGAGAAACTGACCCTTTACAATATATATAAAAATTAACTCAAAGTCTATCAAAGACTTAAATGTAAGTGCTAAAACTATAAAACACTTAGAAGAAAATCTGGGATATCTTCATAGCTAGGTATTTGGCAGTGATTTCTTGCTTATGACACCAAAAGCAAAAATAGACAAATGGAACTACATCAAGATGAAAATCTCTTGTGCTTTAAGGGATACTATCAACAGAATGAGAGAAAAATTTGCAAGTCATATATCTGTTAAGGGGTTAATACCACAATATATAAAGAATTCCTACAAGTCAGCTACAAACCACCACCATCACCCTCCCCACAAAAGACAATTAAAAACTAGGACTTGGATCCATATTCCTCCAAAAAAGATATGGTCAATAAGCACATGAAACAGTGTGGTAGGGAAATGCAAATCAAATGCAAGATACCTCTTCTCATCAGTTAGAATAACTATTTTTTAATAAAATAAATTAACAAAAAAAGATAAATAAAATTAACAAATTTAGGTAAGGATGGAAAGAAATTGAAACTATTGTGTGTTTCTAGTGAAAATGTAAAATGGTGCAACTGCTACAGAAAATAAGGTGGTTACTCAGTTAAAAATAGAGTTGCCGTATGATCCGACAATTCGCCTTCTGAATGTATAACCAAAAATTTGAAAGCATGGACTCTGTTCACCATGTTCATAGAAGCTTTATGCACAGTAGCCAAGATGGAAGCAGCCCATGTGCTCATCAGCAGATGAATGGATTTTAAAATATGATTTTTACATATGTTGGAATATTATTCAACCTTTGGAAGGAAATGTTGACACATGTTACAATATGAGTGAACCTTTAAATATTATTCTAAGGGAAATAAGCCAGTCACAAATGGAAAAGTACTATATGATTCCACTTATATGAAGCACCTAGAGTAGTCAAATTCATAAAGATGAAAACTAGAACAGTGATCATCGGGTTGGGAGGAAGAGGGAAAGGAGGAAATAGTGTTTAATGAGTACAGAGTTTTAGTTTCTGAAGATGATAAGTTTTCTGGAACTAGAGAGTGATGATGATTGTACAACAATATGCATAATGCCACTGGACTGTACACTTTTTAAGTTGTTAAAAGGTAAATTAGGTATATTTTCCACAGTTAAAAAACATCATTGAAAGTTAAGAGGGTTTTCTTCAATTGCAAAAGTGGAGGCAATAAAATATGTTGTCTAAGAGAAAAAAAAACCATCATACCATGCGGTGGTTTCTTCCGTAATAACCTTGAAATACCTAAAATATTCTTTGAAGCAACTAAACTTTTGTCTGTTTTCATTTTCTTATATCCTTATCTTCCTTTTATATCAGTTCATCAAGTATTTTTTTTTTTTCTTTTAAGCAAGTTATACTTATTCATGTATTCATTCACTTGGAAACTAACTAGTACTGGACATTTTTTTCAGATGCTAGAGATACAAGAGAAACAAGAAAAGATAAAGCCCTTGCTCTCATTGACCTTTATATTCAGTGTTTAGCACTGAGGCCAAGATGTCTACTTTAACATGTTTGTCAAATAAGGCATTGCCAAAGTAATAACATTTGAGATTAAGCTAAAATGATAAGGAGATAGCCACATAAGAACTACTGACTGCATCATAAAACTTGGTCATTAATTTACTCATAGAACAAATTTTATTAGGGGTATAACATGTTCATGGCCCAGTCTGGAAATAATATCAGCCTAGAGCTGATACTGTAATGGAAAAAAATACTGCAGACAAATACATGTAGATATAAGCTGTAAGAAATAAGTGCCACGAAAACAAAATTAAGCAAGCAGTTGTGTAACCAGATAGGAGTGGAGGACAGCTAAGAGGTGGTAGATAATTTGGGATAATAGAAATCAGATGAGACTTTTCTATGGCCATGATATTTAGCTGCTCACTGAATGCAGTGGTCAGGAAGCCTTGGGAATATCTAAGAACATTCTAAGTAGAGGGAAAAGGTCCTGAAAGATCATGTTCAAGTGTTCAGGGAAGTGACTGGCTGGAGTCAGTGATCCAGAAAATAGTAGGAAATGAGTCCAGAGAAGTAGCCTTGGGACAGACCATTTACAGTTTATGGGCCATGGAAAAAGGCTTTGGATTTTACTTGAGGTATCATTGGAAAACACTAAAGGTTTGGACAGAAGCAGGATTTGAATTTTTAAAAATCATTCCTAATTATTCTTGTTGCTGTTTGGAGAATGCATTTGAGGTGAATTTGCTGAAGATTTGAAAAAGGGAAACCAGTTAGAAAGCTGCTGCAGAATTCTAGACAAGAGATAATGGTGGATTCAGATGGTATCACTGAAGTTGTGGGAAAGTGATACGTTTTGCTGTATACTTAAAGGTAGATCCAATAGGCTTTCCTTATGAATTAGATGTAGAGTCCAAGAGAATGAGAGGAGTCAAGGGTGACTCCTTGGTTCTTCCCCTGACTGAGTGAGCAGGAGTACCATTTCCTGAAGTGGAAAGCAGTAGAGGAGAGGCAGTTCGGACACTGAAAAAAAGAATGTGTATAATCTGCTTGGAATGTGTTTAGGTTGCAATGTTCGTTACTCATCCCAGAGGAGTTGTTGCGTAGGTAGTTAAATATGCAAATATGTAGTTCAGGAGTGATGAAGTTGAAGTGAAAAAAAAGTGAGGAACAGTCCGCTTATATATAGTATTTAAAACCTTAAGGCTGAATTAGGTATTTTAGGTAATTTGTATAGATAGAGAGGCAGACTGATAGCTGAGCTATCAGGCCCTCCCACATTTATAAGAAAGGAACAAAAATTAGCCAGCAAAGGAGACAGGAGATCTGGCCAGTGAGGAAAACTATCACAGTGTGGCTTTCAAATGAAAGTGTGCCAAGGGGTAGTAACTGATCTACTATTAAAAGTTGCTCAGAGTCTGGATAAAACGAAGCTTGAGAATTCACCCTTAGATTTAGCAACACAAAGCTCTTAGTAATTTGGACGAGACTGTTTTTAAAGTATTAAAGTCCAGTGGGAGTGGATTCAAAAGTAAATGAATGTTTCCAATTTCAGATAAGATAGGATAATCAAAGTGCATCTTTTATCTCCTAAAAATTAAACATAAAAATATATAAAGTATGAAAAACAGTTATTATAAGACTCTGAAAGACAAAAGGAGATAAACTGGCTAGGACCTACTTGTAGTTAGTTGGGAGTTTGGGTTGGTTTTTCACTTGTTTTTTTAATTTCATAAATATATCGTGGCCTACCTGACACCAGAGTAACCTGAAGTTCAGAAATGCCATTGAGCAAAGGCAGAACAAAAAGCCCTAAGACTCTCAAACCAGAGGACTGGGAAGATGGAGAACTTGGACAATAGAAATTCCCAAATATGTTATTTCTCACAGGTTAGGAGGCTGGAAGCCTAACATCCAGGTGCAGTCTGGGTTGGTTTCTGGTGAGACCTCTCTCCATTACTTAGAAGCAGCCACCTTCCTGCTGCACTGTCTCATGAACTTTTCTCTTTTTCTAGTGACTCTTCCTCCTTTTATAAGGATACCGGTCTCCTATAGGGTTAGGGTAGAGACCATAAGACATCATTTTACCTTAATCATCCCAAAGGGTCTATCTCTAAATTCAGTTGCATTTTGTCTTAGGGCTTCAACATACGAATTTCAGGGGTGAGGGGGACATGATTCAGGCTAAAACATCTGCTCTACTCCAAATGAGCACCATGACAGAGCCACCACCCTCCTCACTGGGTGCCATGGAAACTGGAGAGTGGAGCTTTCTGAAATATGTCGAATGTGCATTACGAGAGGCATTCCTCTGCTTCTACTCATTTGGTAAACAGACTGAGGCAAACCCTGTAGAGCATTCCCACCCTCCCTAAATGAAGTGGTGTACCACTCTCTCGAGTGCATTAGCAACTTAAGAATGGAGCGTTATTGACCATTCCCACCCAACTATAACAAATGTCATCAAAGAGTCAGTGCCCTGTCACCTACTAACAACAGAATGGAGAAAGGATTAAGGAGAGGAGAGAGCTGGAGAGATTCTTTAAATCTGCGTTTGAAGTCATGGGTATGCCTGTAGGTAGCCATGTGTGAAAATGACAAGGGTCAACACAGGGTAACTTGATAACTGAACTACGATGTGCAATACTGCCTAGGTTCAAAACGGCCCCTGGTAGCAAACAACACAGCCCAGGAGAACAATGCAGTAGTAGTTTCAAAATCTAAGTTGACACTGACATAAAATTCCACAAAAGTGAATTGAAACATTCATTCTGATTAACTTCTATAAAACGATTTCCAAAGAAAGGCAATGCCAAAGAATGCTCACACTACTGCACAATTGCACTCATCTCACACGCTAGTAAAGTAATACTCAAAATTCTCCAAGCCAGGCTTCAGCAATATGTGAACTGTGAACTTCCTGATGTTCACGCTGGTTTTAGAAAAGGCAGAGGAACCAGAGATCAAATTGCCAACGTCCGCTGGATCATAGAAAAAGCAAGAGAGTTCCAGAAAAACATCTATTTCTCCTTTATTGACTATGCCAAAGCCTTTGACTGTGTGGATCACAATAAACTGTGGAAAATTCTGAAAGAGATGGGAATACCAGACCACCTGATCTGCCTCTTGAGAAATCTGTATGCAGGTCAGGAAGCAACAGTTAGAACGGGACATGGAACAACAGACTGGTTCCAAATAGGAAAAGGAGTTCATCAAGGCTGTATATTGTCACCCTGCTTATTTAACTTATATGCAGAGTACATCATGAGAAACGCTGGACTGGAAGAAACACAAACTGGAATCAAGACTGCCGGGAGATATATCAATAACCTCAGATATGCAGATGACACCACCCTTATGGCAGAAAGTGAAGAGGAACTCAAAAGCCTCTTGATGAAAGTGAAAGTGGAGAGTGAAAAAGTTGGCTTAAAGCTCAACATTCAGAAAACGAAATTCATGGCATCCGGTCCCACCACTTCATGGGAATTAGATGGGGAAACAGTGGAAACAGTGTCAGACTTTATTTTTCTGGGCTCCAAAATCACTACAGATGGTGACTGCAGCCATGAAATTAAAAGACACTTACTCCTTGGAAGGAAAGTTATGACCAACCTAGATACATATTCAAAAGCAGAGACACTACTTTGCCAACAAAGGTTCATCTAATCAAGGCTATGGTTTTTCCTGTGGTCGTGTATGGATGTGAGAGTTGGACTATGAAGAAAGCTGAGCGCCAAAGAATTGATGCTTCTGAACTGTGGTGTTGGGGAAGACTCTTGAGAGTCCCTTGGACTGCAAGGAGATCCAACCAGTCCATTCTGAAGGAGATCAGCCCTGGGATTTCTTTGGAAGGAATGATGCTAAAGCTGAAACTCCAGTACTTTGGCCACCTCATGTGAAGAGCTGACTCATTGGAAAAGACTCTGATGCTGGGAGGGATTGAGGGCAGGAGGAGAAGGGGACGACAGAGGATGAGATGGCTGGATGGCATCACTGACTCGATGGACCTGAGTCTCAGTGAACTCTGGGAGTTGGTGATGGACAGGGAGGCCTGGCGTGCTGCGATTCATGGGGTCGCAAAGAGTCGGACACGACTGAGCGACTGATCTGATCTTATCTGCTCTGATACTATTGAACAAGGAAAATCTCAAAAAGACAATTGATAGCTGCCAACAAGAAGATAACACAGATATTGGAATTATCTAAAATGTTTTACCAATTGCCTTAAAAATGCTTCATCAAGCAATTACAAAGCCTGTTGAACTAAATAGAAAAAAAGCAAAGAAAGGGAAGTGGTAAAGTAGACCAAAATGGGAATTTTAGAATTCAAAATTACATTCACTGAAATTTAAAACTCACTGAATGCTTCAATAGCACAATGGGTATTACAACATAAATAATTATTAGTAGACATTATCTAGCCTGATAACAGAAAATATGGATTGAAGACAAGATGAACAGAGCCTTACAGTTTTGCATGATAGTAATAAAATACATAGCTTTCATGTCATTGGAGATCCAGAAAACAACAGAAAAGGATTCAGGACTGAAAAATATTTGAAGAAATAATGGCTGAAAACAACCCAAGTTTAGTGAAAGATACAGACTGAAGAAAGTAAGCAGACTTCACACGCGTTGCGTGCATTGCATGCATGCTAAGTCGCTTCATTTGTGTCCAACTCTTTGTGACCCTGTGGACTAGCCTACCAAGCTCCTCTGTCCGTAGGATTCTCCAGGCAAGAATACTGGAGTGGGTTGTCATGCTCCTCTCCAGGGGATCTTCCCTACCCAGGGATCAAACCCACATCTCCTGTGTTTTGTGCATTGGCAGGCAGGTTCTTCATCACTGGCACCACCTGGGAAGCCCCTCATAAACAGCTTACACCCAAAGAAGTCCACATATCATATTTAAACTTTTGAAAACTAAAGATGAAGAAAAAAATCATGTAAATGATCAGAGTAAAAGGAATCATTACCTTTAAAGGAACAGTAATTCAACTGACTATAAAAAAGATGGGAATACCAGACCACCTGACCTGCCTCCTGAGAAATATGTTAGAACTGGACATGGAACTACATACTGATTCCAGATTGGGAAAGGAGTACGTCAAGTATTGTCACCCTGCTTTTTTAACTTATATGCGGAGTACATCACGAGAAACGCTGGGCTGGATGAAGGACAAGCTGGAATCAGGATTGCTGGGAGAAATGTCAATAACCTTAGATAGGCAGATGACACTACCCTTATGGCAGAAAGTGAATGAAAGTGAAAGAGGAGAGTGAAAAAGTTGGCTTAAAACTCAACATTCAGAAAACTAAGATCATGGCATCTGGTCCTATCACTTCATGGCAAATAGATGGGGAAGTAATGGAAACAGTGAGAGACTTTCTTTTTGGGGGCTCCAAAATCACTGCAGATGGTGACTGCGACCATGAAATTAAAAGATGCTTGCTCCTTGGAAGAAAAGTTATGACCAACATAGACAGCATATTAAAAAGCAGAGACATTACTTTGCCAACAAAGGTCGATCTAGTCAAAGCTATGGTTTTTCCATTAGTCATATATGGATGTGAGAGTTGGACCATAGAGAAAGCTGAATGCCAAAGAATTGATGTTTATGAACTGTGGTGTTGGAGAAAACTCTTGAGAATCCCTTGGACTGCAAGGAGATCCAACCAGTCGATCCTCAAGGAAATCAGTCCTGAATATTCATCAGAAGGACTGATGCTGAAGCTGAAACTCCAGTACTTTGGCCACCTGATATGAAGAACTGACTCATTTGAAAAGACCCTGATGCTGGGTAAGATTGAAGACGGGAGGACAAGGGGACAACAGAGGATGAGATAGTTGAGCATCACTCAGTCAATGGACATGAGTTTGAGTAAACTCTGGGAGTTGGTGATGGACAGGGAGGTCTGGCTTGCTGCAGTCCATGAGGTCACAAAGTGTCAGACATGACTGAGCAACTGAACTGAACTGAACTGATATATTTCTTATCAGGAAGCATGGAGACTAGGAGGAATTGGCACAACATTTTTGAAGAGCTGAAGAAAAGAATAGTAAACCTATAATTCTATGCTTAGCAAAAATATTCATAGTGATCAAGGTGAAATAAATATATTCTCAGTGGACAAAAGTCTGAAAATTCAAAAGCAGCATACCTTATGAAAAACATTGTTAAAAGAAATAGAAATGAGATTATTTTCTTAATTTGTCTTTATGATTGTTGTTAATGTTTAGAAACAATATATTTTTGTAATTTTATGTCCTACATCTTACTAAATTCGTTAGTTCTAATAATTTTATGCCATTTTTAGGATTTTCTATATGTAGTATTATGTGATCTGCAAACAGTGAGTTTTACCTCTTCCTGTCCAATTTAGCTGCCTTCTATTTCTTTTTCTTTTCAAATTACTGTGGCTAGGACTTCCAATCCTCTGTTGAAAACAAGGGGCAAGAGTTGACATTCTTGGTCCCAATCTTAGAGGAAATGCCTTTAGCTTTTTGCAACTGAGTATTTTATTAGCTGAGGACTTCTCATTTACAGCCTTTATTATTTTGAGGTATGTTCCTTCAGTACCTACTATTTTGATTTTTTATTAGCATAAATGGGTTCTAAAATTTGTGAAAAGCTTTTTCTGCACCTATTGAATGTTCATTTGATGTTTATTCTTCAATTTGTTAATGTGGCATTATCACATTGACTGATTTGAGCATCACTGACTCAATGGACATGAGTTTGAATAAACTCCAGGAGTTTTCATCCCTGGGATAAACTCCATCCTTTTCATCCCTGGGATAAATCCTGCTTAATCATAGTGTATGATCCTGTTCAGTTCAGTTCAGTTCAGTCGCTCAGTCATGTCTGACTCTTTGAGACCCCATGAATCGCAGCACGCCAGGCCTCCCTGTCCATCACCAACTCCCAGAGTTCACTCAAATTCACGTCCATCGAGTCAGTGATGCCATCCAGCCATCTCATCCTCTGTCATCCCCTTTTCCTCCTGCCCCCAGTCCCTCCCTTTTAGTTATTGTTAAATTCAGTTTGTTAATATTTTGTTCAGGTTTTTTGCATCGGATCATCAGTGACACTGACCTCTAATTTTATTTGTCTGATTTTCATAGTAGTGTAATGCTGGCCTCACAGAATGAGTATACGTGTTCCTTCCTCTTCAGTTTTTCGAAATAATATGAGAAAGATAGGTATCAACTCTTCTTAAATGTTTGGTAAAATTCACCTGTGAAGCCTTCTGATCCTGGACTTTTGTTTGTTGAAAAATTTTTTAATCACTGATTCGATATAATTACTGGTGATTAGTCTGTTCATATTTTCTATTTCTTTCAGTTCAGGTTTGATAGATTGCATGATTGTAGGAATTGGTTCATTTCTTGTACCTTGTCCATTTTATTCCTATATAATGTTTATACTAATCTGATCCTTTGTATTTCTGAAGTGTCAGTTGTAACTTCTTCCCTTTCATTTCTGATTTTTTATGTGTGTGTGGGCCTTCTTTTTCTCATGAATGTGGCTAAAACTTTGAAGAAGACAGAAATTGCAAGGCCACGGTGAGCTGGCAAGAAGTGTGCTTGTTAAGCAAGGATTTGTGGGGTCTGAAATTGTTGCATAGTTACAAGGGGGAACCTTGAAACAATAAAGTTGCTACTTGTGGTGGTTCCAAATACATCAGGTGGTGTCCTTGGTTTTGATACATTTCAAAGAAAATTTAAGTTATTAGTGACACAGGGATATGTTTCAGATCCTCAATGAACAAATGACTCCATTTTTATATGCCTGAACTATGATTATTTCATTATAATTTCAATATGTCATCAGATGTAAGTGGGGTATTAATGTCCCCCAATATTATTGTTACTCTATTACTGTTTCTTCCTTTGTCTTTGTTAGTATTTGCTTTATGTATTTAGTTGTTCCTATATTAGGTGCATATATAGTTATATATTCTTGTTGGACTGATCTGTTGATTATCATGTAATTCCCTCTTTATCTCTTGATACAGTGTTGGTTTAAAAAGTCTTTTCTGTCTGATACAATTTCTGCTACACAGCTTTCATTTCATTACCATTTCCATAGAATACTTTTTGCACCCCCTCCATTTCAGTCTGTGTGTGTCTTTAGATCCAAAGTAAGTCTCTTATAGGCAGCATATATGCAGGTGTTGTGTTTTTTTATGCATTTAGCCACTCTGTGTCTTTTGATTGCAGCACTTAGTCCATTTACGTTTCAAATAATTATTGATAATGATGTACTTACTGGTATTTGCTCATTGTTTTGAGGGAGGTGGAAGAGGGTTGTTGTAGTTTTCTTTGTTTCTGTCTTTATTTGTTCCCTTCTCTCGCAATTGGATGACTGCTTTTTATGTTAGTGATTATTTTATTATTTTATGTTGCTGATCTCTTAAGTTCAAACACATTTTAACAATCCTACATTTTCATTGCCGTTTCCCACACTGACTGTTTTTCACATCATATATTACATCTTCTTGTGTGTTTATCCCTTAACTACTTATTATAGAGATAGATGAATTTACTCCTTTTGTCTTTTAAACTTCCGCTATCTTTGTACATTGATATACTACTACCTTTACTGTACATTTGCCTTTCCCAAGAAGACTTTTCCTTTCGTAGTTTTCATACTAGTTGTGGTCTTTTATTTCCAATTAGTAAAAGCCCTTTAACATTTCATATGAGATCAGTTTAGTGGTGCTGAACTCGCTTTGGCTTGTCTGTAAAACTTTATCTCACCTTCAAGTCAATGATAGCCTTGCCATATAGAATATTCTTGGTTTTAAGGGTTTTTTCATATTTACTTTGAATATATCATGCCATTCCCTCTGGCCTTCAAAGTTTCTGCTGAAAAATCAGCTGATATTCCTTGAAGCCTCATATGCAACTGGGGCTTCCCTGGTGACTCAGATGGTAAAGAATCTGCCTGCAGTACAGGAGACTCGGGTTTAATCCCTGGTTCCAGAAGATCTCCTGGCGAAGGGGATGGCTACCCACTCCAGTATTCTTGCCTGGAGAATTCCGTGGGCAGAGAAGCCTGGCAGGCTATAGTCCATGGGGTCATAAAGAGTCAGACACAACTGATCGACTAACACTTCATATGTAACTAGTCCAAAATTACATATACTTTGTATGTAACTAGTAGGTAAAACATCCTTTGTATGTTTTAACTGATTAAAAACAGTCCCTTGCTGCTTTTAACATTCTTGATCTCTAATTTTTGCATTTTAATTATAGTGTGCCTAGGTATGGATCTCTTTGGGTTAATTTTATGTGGTACTTTCTGTGCTTCCTAGACCTGATATTCACTTACCAGGTTAGAAAAGTTTTCAGCTATTATTTCTTCAAGTAATTTCTCTGCCCCTTTCTTTTTCTGCAACCCCTATAATATAAATTTTAATATACTTTATGTTGTCCCAGAAGTGACCTTGTATAGGAGTTCTAGCAGCATACATCCCTCTATGTGTCTTAGGTATATGCTCTAGGGATACCCCATTTATGGACTTCACGGGCCCTTCTCTTGTGGCAGGCTGACTGTTATGGGCATGCTTATGGACAGAGCTGTCCCCTAGACCAGTTAGCTGTCAGACCCTGCCTCCACGGGAGGCTGCCTTCCGCTGGTGTGCAGGTCCAGATTTTGGAACTGCTGGCTGTACAGCCTGGAGAGTCCTGTGGCTAGTTCCAATCTGGTTATTTGTGGGTCCCAATCCCTGGGTGGCTGGCTTCAGGATTCACATTCCCATGGTTGGCACCAGCCCACTGGTGCCAGGATGGCTGGCTGAAGGGCCTACTGTTCTCAGATTTAGGGCCAGCCTGCTGGTGAGCAGAACCAGGTCTCATGGCAGCTGTTCTGGGACTGGAGTGACCTGTTGGTGGCTGTAGCTAAGTCCATGGGTGGCTGTCTTCAGGGTCTGGGGTGCCCTGTGGCTGCTACTGGCCTGCTGGTGGGCGACACTTGTTTCTGGGATGGCTGGCTTGTTGGGACTTGGAGAGACCTCAAGTTGTGCCAGCCTGCGAGGGCATGAGGCTGTGTCTCCGCATGGCTGGCTACTTGATCTGTGCATTCTTGACACTGGTGCTCACTAGCTGGTATGTATGTAACCCCGAGCACTAATATATTAGTTGGAGTAAACAAATGATGCTTGTCAGCACCATGTTATCGTAGTACAAGCTTCCAGGAATGACTGCCACCAGCATCTGTATCCCCAGGACTAGTCCCATTGGTGCCTACTTGTCCAGGAGGCTCTCTAGGATCAGTGAGTATGTATAACCCAAGCTCTTTTCAAATTACTGCCTCTGTGCTGGGTCTTGGAACATGAGAGATTTTTCTTGCACCCAAGAGTGGAATCTCTGTTTTCCTGAGCTCTCCAGCTCTCTAGTATGGAAATACTACTAACCTTCAGTGCCAGATATTCTAGAGCAGGGGTCCCCAACCTCTGGGATCTAATGCCTGATGATCTGAGGTGGAACTTACGTAATAATAATAGAAAGAAAATATACAATAAATGTAATGTGTGTGAATCATCCCAAAACTGCCCCCCACCAAGTTTATGGAAAAATCGTCTTCCACAAAATCAGTCCCTTGGTGCCAAAAAACTTGGGGACTGCTGTTGTAGGTTATCTTCTCAGTGCAGTTTCAGTCTGGGGAGCCCACCTGGAGCTTGGGCCCTTCCCTCCTTGTGGAGAACCTCTGCAATTTTATCTTTAAATTTGTGGGTCATCTGCCTACTGCATAAGTCACTACTATACCACTTCTCTGCCTTCCCCCTAGTCTAGTTTTTCTTTCTTTGTATCTTTAATTGTGGAAAACCATTTTTGCTAGTCTTCAGGTCATTCTCATTGATACTTGCTCTGTAAATAGTTCTAATTTTGCTGTGCCTCTGGGAGGAGTTGAGCTCTTCATCTTCCTACTCTGCCGTGTTGGCAACTCCCCTCAGAATACATATTCTTTTCACGCTAACACATGGGACACTTACCAGCACAAAACAAACCTTACCATATTTACTTGTACAGCATAGGACCATAGTGAAATCAAAACGAAGAATCAACTAGTGGTAACAAGAATATCTCTAAACACTTGGAAATCAACCACACTTCTAAATAATAAGTGAGTCAAATAAAAAGACTCAGGAAATTTTTAATACATGTTGAACCAAATGAAAATGAAGTTACAACTTTTTCATGGGATTGTTTTTCTGCTGTTGAGCTGCATGAGCTGCTTGTATATTTTGGAGATTAATCCTTTGTCAGTTGCTTCATTTGTTATTGTTTTTTCCCATTCTGAGGATTGTCTTTTCAGCTTATTTATAGTTTGCTTTGCAAAAGCTTTTAAGTTTAATTAGGTCTCATGGTGTATTTTTGTTTTGATTTCCAGGTCATAGAGGATCTTGCTATGATTTATCTCAAGAACCATCCAGCCTATGTCATCCTCTAAGTGTTTTATAGTTTCAGGCCTTACATTTAAGTCTTTAATCCATTTTGAGTTTATTTTTGTGTATGGTGTTAGGAAGGTATTCTAGTTTGATTCTTCATTCACGTAGCTGTCCAGTTTTCCCAGCACCACTTATTAAAGAGCTCTCTTTTCTTCACTGTATATTTTTTATTCCTTTGTCAAGATAAGGTCTCACAGGTACATGAGTTTATCTCTGGGCTTTCTATCTTGTTCCAATAGCCTATATTTCTGTTTTTGTCTGTTTATGTTCTGTTTTTCCATACTGTCTTGATGACTGTAGCTTTGTTGTATAGTCTGAAGTCTGGAAGGTTGATTGCTCCAACTCCCATTTTTTCTCAAGATTGCTTTCAGTTCAGTTCAGTTCAGTCACTCAGTCGTGTCCGACTCTTTGCGACCCCATGAATCGCAGCAAGCCAGGCCTCCCTGTCCATCACCAATTCCCGGAGTTCACTCAGACTCACGTCCATCGAGTTAGTGATGCCATCCAGCCATCTCATCCTCTGTCGTCCACTTCTCCTCCTGCCCCCAATCCCTCCCAGCATCAGAGTCTTTTCCAATGAGTCAACTCTTCACATGAGGTGGCCAGAGTACTGGAGTTTCAGCTTCAGCATTATTCCTTCCAAAGAAATGCCAGGGCTGATCTCCTTCAGAATGGACTGGTTGGATCTCCTTGCAGTCCAAGGGACTCTCAAGAGTCTTCTCCAACACCACAGTTCAAAAGCATCAATTCTTTGGTGCTCAGCTTTCTTAACAGTCCAACTCTCACATCCATACCTGACCGCTGGAAAAACCATGGCCTTGACTAGACGGACCTTTGTTGGCAAAGTAATGTCTCTGCTTTTGAATATGCTGTCTAGGTTGGTCATAACTTTCCTTCCAAGGAGTAAGCGTCTTTTAATTTCATGGCTGCAGTCACCATCTGTAGTGATTTTGGAGTCCCAAAAAATAAAGTCTGACACTGTTGCCACTGTTTCCCCATCTATTTGCCATGAAGTGATGGGACCGGATGCCGTGATCTTCGTTTTCTGAATGTTGAGCTTTAAGCCAACTTTTTCACTCTCCTCTTTCACCTTCATCAAGAGGCTTTTGAGTTCCTCTTCACTTTCTGCCATAAGGGTGGTGTCATCTGCATATCTGAGGTTATTGATATTTCTCCTGGCAATCTTGATTCCAGCTTGTGCTTCTTCCAGCCCAGCATTTCCCATGATGTACTCGGCATATAAGTTAAATAAGCAGAGTGACAATATACAGCCTTGATGTACTCCTTTTCCTATTTGGAACCAGTCTGTTGTTCCATGTCCAGTTCTAACTGTTGCTTTCTGACCTGCATACAGATTTCTCAACAGGCAGATCAGGTGGTCTGGTATTCCCATCTCTTGAAGAATTTTCCACAGCTTATTGTGATCCACACAGTCATAGGCTTTGGCATAGTCAATAAAGGAGAAATAGATATTTTTCTGGAACTCTCTTGCTTTTTTGATGATCCAGCGGATGTTGGCAATTTGGTCTCTGGTTCCTCTGCCTTTTCTAAAACCAGCTTGAACATCTGACAGTTCACGGTTCACATATTGCTGAAGCCTGGCTTGGAGAATTTTGAGCATTACTTTACTAGCGTGTGAGATGAGTGCAATTGTGCGGTAGTTTGAGCATTCTTTGGCATTGCCTTTCTTTTGGATTGGAATGAAAACTGACCTTTTCCAGTCCTGTGGCCACTGCTGAGGTTTCCAAATTTGCTGGCATATTGAGTGCAGCACTTTAACAGCATCATCTTTCAGGATTTGAAATAGCTCAACTGAAATACCATCACCTCCACTAGCTTTGTTCCTACTGATGCTTTCACTTGACTCCACATTCCACGATATCTGGCTCTAGGTCAGTGATCACACCATTGTGATTATCTGGGTCGTGAAGATCTTTTTTGTACAATTCTTCTGTGTATTCTTGCCACCTCTTCTTAATATCTTCTGCTTCTGTTAGGTCCATACCATTTCTGTCCTTTATCGAGCCCATCTTTGCATGAAATGTTCCCTTGGTATCTCTGATTTTCTTGAAGAGATCTCTAGTCTTTCCCATTCTGTTGTTTTCCTCTATTTCTTTGCATCGATTGCTGAGGAAGGCTTTCTTATCTCTTCTTGCTATTCTTTGGAACTCTGCATTCAGATGCTTATATCTTTCCTTTTCTCCGTTGCTTTTCACTTCTCTTCTTTTCACAGGTAGCTATTCCTATTCAGAGTCTTTTGTGTTTCCATACAAATTGTGAAATTATTTATTCTAGTTCTATTTTTAAAAAATAGGTAGTTTTGTGTGAATTGTACTGAATCTGTAGATTGCTTTGGGTAGTATAGTCATTTTCAAAATATGGATTCTTCCAATCAAGAACGTAATATATCTCTCCATTTATTTGTGTCATCTTTGATTTCTTTCATCAATGTCTTATAGTTTTATGCATACAGGTCTTTTATCTCTTTAGGTAGGTTTATTCCTAGTATTTATTTTTGTTGCAGTAGTGAATGGGATTGTTTCCTTAATGTCTCTCTCTGATTTTTCATTGTTAGTTTATAGATATGCAAGGGATTTCTATTTATTAATTTTCTACCCTGGGACTTTACTGTATTCATTGATTAGCTCTAGTAACTTTCTAGTGGCATCTTTGGGGTTTTCTACCATATACTATTATGTCCCCTACAAACAATGAGAGTTTTAATTTTTCTTTTCGAATCTAGATTCCTGTTCTTTCTTTTTCTTCTTTGACTGCTGTGGCTAGGACTTCCAAAATTATGTTGAATAATAGTGGCAAGAGTGGGCACCCTTGCCAAGAGTAAATTCCTGATCTTAGAGAAAATGGTTTCAGTGTTTCACCATGGAAAATAATGTTTGCTGTGGGTTCATCATATATGGCCTTTATTATATACATAATGGAATATTCAGTTCAGTTCAGTTGCTCAGTCATGTCCAACTCTTTGCGACCTCATGAATCGCAGCACGCCACACCTCCCGGTCCATCACCAACTCCCGGAGTTCACCCAAACTCATGTGCATCAAGTCAATGATGCCATCCAGCCATCTCATCCTCTGTCGTCCCCTTCTCCTCCTCCCCCCAATCCCTCCCAGCATCAAGGTCTTTTCCAATGAGTCAACTCTTACTCAGCTATAAAAGGGACACATTTGAAACAGTTCTAATGAGGTGGATGAACCTAGCTTCTGTTATTCAGAGTGAAGTAGGTCAGAAAGAGAAACACAGATATTGTATAGTAACACATATATATGGAATCTAGAAAGATGATAGCTGATTTGCAGGGCAGCAAGGGAGCCACAGACGCAAAGAACAGGCTTGTGGACAGTGGGGAAGGAAAAGGCAGGATGGCTTAAGAGAGTAGTATTGAAACATACACATTACCATATGTAAAACAGATAGCCAGTGGGAAATTGCTGTTTGACACAGGGAACCCAAAGCAGATCTCTGTGAGAACCTGGAGAGTGGGATGTGGAGGGAAGTGGGAGGGAGGTTTAAGAGGGAGAGGACATATGTATGCCTATGGATGATTCATGTTGATGTAAGACAGAAACCATCACAATATGGTAACGTTATTATCCTCCAATTAAAAATAAAATGTAAGAAAAAAGAAATCTCCAGATCCAGATAATTTCACTGGCAGAGTCTATCAACCCTTTTTAAGAAGAAATAACTCTACACAGTCTCTTCCAGAAAACAGAAGGTAAGGAACACTTCTCAACTAAATTCATATTAGGAGGCTAATATTTTCATGATACCAAACAACACAGAGACTGTACACATACACACAAAGAAAGAAAACTACAGAGTGATATTCTTCATTAACAAAAAGGCAAAATTGCCAAAGTATTAGCCAGTTGAATCTGATGCTCTGACACCAAATAGGTATCCAACAATTCAATCCTTTTCTGACAATACTGTTCCAGGTAGTTAGTATAGCACAATACATATTTAAGGTTTCTCTCAGGTCAGTATCTAGTCCCAGATGTCCAGGGTGCCTGGCATTCTCTCTGACTTGGTTATGAATTTAAGTTTCGACAACATCCTCACCTTTCATGTTTGATAATTTTGTAGAAACTAAGCATGCTGCTGCTGTTGCTGCCAAGTCACTTCAGTCGTGTCAGACTCTGTGCAACCCCATAGATGGCAGCCCACCAGGCTCCCCCGTCCCTGGGATTCTCCAGGCAAGAACAGTGGAGTGGGTTGCCATTTCCTTCTCCAATTCGTGAATGGGAAAAGTGAAAGTGAAGTCACTCAGTCATGTCCGACTTTTCTCGACCACATGGACTGCAGCCCACCAGGCTCCTCTGTCCATGGGATTTTCCAGGCAAGAGTACTGGAGTGGGTTGCCATTGCCTTCTCCAAGAAACTAAGCATAGAACTCATTAACATTTTATTTTCACTGTTACAGGTTATTATAAAAGATACAAATGAATGACCAGATAAAAAGGCACATAGAGTCCCAAAGGGTCCTAAGCATTGGACCCTCTGCCCCTGTGGAATTGTGGTACGCCACCTTGAAAGCACCCAGATGTGTTCAGCAACTTGGAAGCCCCCTGAATTCAGCTGTTCAAGGCTTTTATGGAGGTTTCAATTTTTTAGGCATGATTGATTAAATCACTAGCCATTGGTGGATGAGCTCCTGTCCTTCTACCCTTCCCTGAATTTCCAAGGCTTGTTCTTTCTCGAAACTAGTCACCATCCTGAAGCTATTGAGCCTCACCACCACCACCACGACCCCCCAGTCATCTTATTAGCATTAACTCAGATATGGCTGAAAGGGGTTTGTTTGAATACCAAATGGCATTCCTGTCATGCAGTCCAAAGGTTTGAGGAGCTCTGTGCCAAGAACTGGGTTCAAAGGCCAGATATATATTTCCTATTACAACAAAGAATTCCATCAGTGTAGCAAAAGAATAATAACATCGTGACCAAGTAAAGTTTATTCTATGAATTCATTGTTTGTTGTTGTTCAGTCACTCAGTCATGTCTAACTCTTTGCAACCCCATGGACTGCAGCATGCCAGGCTTCCGCCTGCTTCACTGTCTCTCAGAGTTTGCTCAGATTCATGTCCATTGAGTTGGTGGTGTATCTAGCCTTCTTATCTTCTACTGCCGCCTTCTCCTTGTGCTTTCAATCTTTTCCAGCATCAGGGTCTTTTACGGTGAGTCGGCTCTTCACATCAGGTGACCAAAGTATTGGAGCTTCAGCGTCAGTCATTCCAGTGCATATTTAGGATTGGTTTCCTTTAGGATCGATGGGTTTGATCTCCTTGCAGTCCAAGGGACTCTCAAGAGTTTTCCAGCATCACAATTGAAAAGCGTTAATTCTTTGGCACTCAGCCTGCTTTATGGTCCAACTGTTACATCTGTATGTGACTACTGGAAAAACCATAGCTTTGACTAGACAGACCTTTGTCAGCAAAGTGAGGTTAGTTTAATATTTTAAAAATTCTTCTATCCCATTTAATTCTCTAAATGAGGGGGAAATAGTATCAATTAACATAGAAAAGTTATTTGACAAAATTCGTGATTAAAATAAACACCTCCTAGAAACATGAAAATACAGGAAACTTCATAAACTTGGTGAAGAACTATAAAAATATCTATAGCTAACTTTATACTTAATGGTAGAAGGCAGACTCATTCTGTTACTGTGTCCAGGCTCACTCTGCTCACCACATGATGGGCAAGTAAGTCAGGAGATGAGGTGTTGAGGCAAGGAATAATGACTTTATTCAGAAAGCCAGAAGACTGAGAAGATGGCAGACTAATGTCACAAAATAACGAGTTTCTTTCATAGAACATAGGTTTGGGGGGGAGGTGAGGAAGTAAAGTAAAAAGGCCATTAATCTTGCAAACATGTCCTGGAATGGTCAGCCTCAGGGAGGGACTGTGTTAATTTCTTCTTTCTTGCAGCCATTCACAGGTGGACAGGATCAGGATGTCTCCCTGAACAAGGGCACTTTGTTCTAACATTCAACCAGAGAAGCGGGGTTCCCCAAGGCAGGATATTATGTATAGATAGTATCTGTTTACTGAACAAAAGGAAGGGAACCAAAGGTTAAAGTAAAAGAAACAGATTCTCCCCTATAACAACCCTTTGTTTTTAAGATTGAAAACAAGACAAATATGTATACTCTCTTGTCATTAAACATAGTAACAAAAGTCTTACCCAGTGCAGTTAGGCAAGAGAAGAAAATAAAAATCATAGACACTGGAAAGGAAGAAAAAATTCCCTGTTGCAGGTGACAGGAGTGTGTAGAAATTACAGAAATTTTAGAAAATAAAATTTAAGTGAGTTTTGTAAGGTTGTAGAGTGAAAGATCAATACACAAAACTAATCTTATATATTAGCAATGATTGGATGGAAAGAAATTAATAGCACAATACAATTTAAACTAGAAAAATGAAGTACTTAAGTACAAATTAATTTTGTAAATATATGCCAATGACTCCAAATGCTAATGAAAGAAATCATAGAAAACTGAAGAGATAAAACACTCAGATCAGTGGAACAGATTAATGTTATACAAGTACATGTAACTGATTCTTGATGAGAAAAGCAGTAGCTTTTCAGTCTTTCCAATAAATGGTGGTGTTAGGGGAGGCACACTGACAAACCACCAGCCCTGGCTAGGCAACAAAGTAACCATTTGCATGAGTGGTTTTAGAACAGGAGGTCCTGGTAAGGAACATGAAACTAATAATCCACCACCAACTAGGAGAGTTCAGGAAAGATCAAAAAGTGACACCTCCCAGAATCCTTCTCACTGGCATCAACATCCATCTTGGCTGAACAGGCACCACCAGAAAGGACTGAGTCAGAATGATTGGCCAAAGACATCCCAAGAACTAATCCCATCACCATGAAACCCTAGCCATGTGGCAGAGCAATTCTGGGTTCCCTTACCCTCCTGCTCTCTGCCCAGGTGCCCCTTCCCATGAAAATGTCTTGCTTTGTCAGCAAAGCAAGATGTGTCTCCTTGAACAATTCATTGCCGAGTATTAGACAGGAGCCCACTTTCAGGCCCTGGAAGGGGTCCCCCTTCCTGCAACAGCGCTGGAACAATTGGATGTCCATAGCAAAAAAAAAAACAACCTAAATGTCACCCTTATACAAAAATTAACTCAAAATGGATTACAAACATCAATATAAAATGATGTAAAGCTTTTGAAAAAAAACATGGAAAATCTTTGTTAATTGAGGAGCTCTTAGATATGACATCACATATGCAATAAAAGGAAAGAATGGTGATTAATCTTTATCAAAAATTCAGATCTTTTGCTTATGCAATTAAAAAAAAAACAAGCCACAGACTTGGAAAAAATATTTTCAAATCCTATATTCAGAAACAATTTGTATTCATAATGTATAAAGAACTCTAAACAGTACAAAAACAAAATTGAGAATGTAGCCTGATGCCTAAGTTTTTATGAGGTTTAAACTGGGAATAAACGAGTTATGATTTAAGACTTTCGTAAGTATTCACCATTTCTGAAGTTACTCTCTTAATATGGATTGGACATAGCTGTGTTGTCAGTAATATTTAGTGTGATGTTAATTCCTATTAGCTGATAATAATCACTGTTTCTACTCTAGTTGCTGGGTTATTTTCTCCTCACATATGATAGGTATCTCCCTTCCATTGCCACTACTGGTTTTTTCCCTGCAATCGCATCATTAAAGATTCTGAAATGAGTTTCACAAGTATTTTCTATACAGAAATAACATTTTTTTATCTAAGCCTGAGTGTTACAGAAAAGCAGTCAAATTGCTTTCCAGGCAGGAATAGAAAGAACAAGTGCGCTTGCCTCATGCATACTCTTCTCTCAGCCCCTCTCCCATTTCGGCTCTGGGCACCAGTGTATGCCATCTGAAATATGGAGCAAAGCAGCAGTAAGTTCCTGGTCTGATTATGAACCTTACTAATCCTAGTCATGATGTCTGGAAAGGAACATTTGTAAATGACTTCTTCCATTCAATTGGCAAATTTCTACCACTCAAAGAAATCCAAACTTTTTCTCATTTTTGCTTCACATCATTTAGATACAGCTGAGACCTCTGAATACTGGGTTCTACTGTCTCATCTTTGTGTCTCTTACTGACACGTAGTATGTACTAACACTCCTATACACAGAATCTCCACTTGTAATCTCTCTTAAATAGGTTTGTTTGCTTTAAACAAAGACTGGAAACAGTACTCAGGACCCACAGATGAACAGATTTAAACTGTAGCTCCCTTCTAGACAATAGGAGTATCAGGAAGCAAGGAGAAGATAATTTGAATAAACACTTGTTATAAAGTTGAAACAAATTTCTAATTTTGTGATACACTTTAAAGGTGATCTATTTGCCTAAGATATTCTTTCCGATTATAACAATTCTTGGCTTGAACTGGAAACATAATCTCTCTCCTAAATCTAAGAGCTAGAATAAATACACTACATATCACACAGAGCCATCTCTTTACAGCATAGGAAATGTAAGTAACATTCTTCAAAACACTGTTTTGTTATTGTAGTCTGTGTTTCATGCATGTGTGCTAATTCTTCAAAACTCACCATGTATTTTACATTATGCACATTTGAATATGATCTAGCCACATTTCATTTGCTCAGTAGCCATAGGAACCTAATGGCTACTATATTAAATAGCACAAGTCATCACATTCTTTGCAGCTTGAAAATTCAAGTTTTTAGTTATAAAGCCAATTTTTTTATTACCATTTTAAAATGTATGTTAAACTGCTACTGCTAAGTCGCTTCAGTCGAGTCTGACTCTGTGGGACCCTAAAGACAGCAGCCCACCAGGCTCCCCCATCCCTGGGATTCTCCAGGCAAGAACACTGGAGTGGGTTGACATTTTTTTCTCCAACGCATGAAAGTGAAAAGTGAAAATGAAGTCGCTCTTTCGTGCCCGACTTTTAGCAACCCCATGAACTGCAGCCTTCCAGGCTCCTCCGTCCATGGGGTTTTCCAGGCAAGAGTACTGGAGTGGGGTGCCATTGCCTTCTCCTATGTTAAACTGGTCATAGCTAAAATTTTCTCTTTAAATTTCTAGGTATTATGTTCATTATAAATATATTTTTGTAATATTTAAATTTTGTACTTGGGAAATAAAAATACATGGATTATGTTTCTGATAAAATTAGCAAACTAGATTTAACACAGTTTTATGTCCATTACAACCTATGTAGCTCAGTTGAATATACTATAGAATGAGTGTAAGCTCTGACAGTATTAGTGATAACCACCAGCATTCAGTAGACTCTTATTGTGTTGACAAAAGATTCCAAATAATAATAATTCTATCCATTTTAATATTAGAAGTGTATACATAGAATCAGTGTACATTATGTTATATGCAATCTAAGTTTTCTTCATCTTATTTTGGTAATGCTAGTAATATACTGTGGTCCTAAAGATATTTTCCTATATTTTATCATAAAAATTTAAAAGTTTTTCCTTCACATTCAGGCTCTTAATATGCCTGCTGCTGCTGCTAAGTCACTTCAGTCGTGTCCGACTCTGTGTGACCCCATAGACGGCAGCCCACCAGGCTCCCCCGTCCCTGGGATTCTCCAGGCAAGAGTACTGGAGTGGGTTGCTATTTCCTTCTCCAATGCATGAAAGTGAAAAGTGAAAGTGAAGTCGCTCAGTTGTGTCCGACTCTTAGCGACCCCATGGACTGCGGCCCACCAGGCTCCTCCGTCCATGGGATTTTCCAGGCAAGAGTACTGGAGGGGGTGCCATTGCCCTCTCCTCTTAATATGCCTAGTTATTTTCTAATTATATACTCTTATTCTTGGGTAAAAGAATTGTCCACCGCTGATAGTAACACCCCATTTGTCATCTACCAAGTTTCTCTGTGTACATGGTTCTGTTACCTTGCCTTCTATTCTAGTGCCATGCCTGTCAGTCTCTATACTCATTTTGCATTGTATTAATTATTATAGCCCTAAAACAAGTTTGATATCTGATAGAGAAAATCTTTCCATGTAATTTTTTATCTAAATTGTCTTGGCTATTCTTGCTCCATTTTTTATCCACATAAATTTTAGAATTAATTTTTCTTATTTGACCATAAAAACCTCTGTTAGGCCTCTGATGGATTTGATTTCATTGTACTTAAAGATTAACTTGTGAAAAGCTAGCATATTTGTGGTGTTGATTCTTCTAGTTTATCCATATTTTCTTTAAAAATTGTTTAGTAATGTTTTTTCATTATCTTCCTAAAACTCCTACACATCTTTTATTGGATTAACCCTTGATAACTTACAGATTACATTGTTACTATGAATGAATTTTTTTCCTTTTTATTTGTTTTTTGGACATGCCATGTAGCATGCAGAATCTTAGTACCTGACCAGGGATGGAATCCATGCCCCTTGCAGTGGAAGCCTAGAGGCTTAACCAGTGGACTGCCAGAGAAGTCCCTGAAGTAGATTTTTTTTCTATAGATGTTCTTTTTCTAGGCCTATTATTTTTTTTTTATTTTTGTATTATAATTGGTTTACTGTGTTGTATTAGTCTCAGTTGTACTATAAAGTACCATCAAGTGATTTAACAGTACATGTACAGATATCCATTCTTTTTCCGATCCTTCTCCCATAGAGGTTATCACAGAATATTTTCCTGTGCTAAACAGAAGGTCCTTGTTGATTATCTTTTTTTTTCTTTTTTTAATAATTTGGCTCTGTAGGGTCTTAGGCATGTGAGATCTTCATGACTGCGTATGGGATCTTTCATTGCAGTACGTGGGCTCTAGGCTGTGGCGCTCAGCTTCTCTAGTTGTGTTACACGGGCTTCCCTCTAGTTGTGCGCAGGCTCCAGAAAGCATGGATTCAGTAGTTACGGCAAGCTAATTTAGTTACCCTTCAGCATATGGGATCTTAGTCTCTCACCAAGGGATCAAACCCACGTCCCCTGCATTGGAAGACAGATTCTTAATCACTGGATTACCAGGAAAGCCCCAGATTATCTATTTTATATATAGTAGTGTGTATATGTTAATCCCCGTCTCCTAATTTACCCGCTGCCTTTCCCCTTTGGTAACCTAAGTTTGTTTTCTAAGTCTGTAAGTCTGTTTCTGTTTTGTAGATAAGTTCTTTTGTATCATTTTTTTAGATTCGACATAAAGTGATATCATATTATATGTGTCTTTCTCTGACTGACTTCATGTAGTATGATGATCTCTAGATCCATCCATGTTCCTGCAGATGCCATTATTTCATTGTTTCCATGGCCAATATTCCCTTATATACGTGTACCGTGTCTTCTTTATCCATTCATCTGTCAGTGGACATTTTTGTTGTTTCCACGTTTTGGCTGTTGTTAATAGTGCTGTGGTGAACATCGGGGAACATTATCTTTTTGAAGTATGGTTTTCTCCTGATATATGCCCAGGGATTTGGATCATATGGTAGCTCTATTTCTACTCTTTTAAGAAACCTCCGTGCCGTTTTTCCTTAATGACTGTACCAATTTCCATTCTCACTGGCAGAGTAGGAGAGTCACCTTTTCTCCACATTCTTTCCAGCATTTATCATTAGTAGCCTTTTTGTGAGGATGGCCATTCTGACTGGTATGAGGAAATACCTCATTGTAGTTTTTTGAAGCGACTTAGCAGCAGCCGCAGCAGTGCTTAGCCAGGTGGCTAATGCTTAGCCACCTGGACTTCCCAGGAGGGGCTAGTGGTAAAGAATCCACCTGCCAATGCAGGACGTGCAAGAGACGTGGGTTTGATCCCTGGATTGGGAAAATCCCCTGGAGGAGGCAATGGCAACCACTCCAGTATTCTTGCCTGGAAAATCCCATGGACAAAGAAGCCTGATGGGCTACAGTCCATGGCACTGCAAAAAGTTGGACACAACTAAGTGACTAACACAATGCTTAGCCATGTTGAGCACCTTTTCATGTGCTTTTTGGCCATGTGTATGTCTTTGGAGAAATGTCTACTTAGATCTCTTACCCATTTTTTGATTGGGTGATTTTTTTTTTTTTTTTGATTGAGCTGCATGAGCTGTCTGTATATTTTGGAGATTAATCCTTTGTCAGTCACTTCATTTGCAAATATTTTCTCCCATTCTGTGGGTTGTCTTTTCATTTCCCCTATGGTTTTCTTTGCTGTACAAAAATATTTAAGTTTAATTGGTTCCCATTTTATTTTTGTTTTTATTTTCACTATTCTAGGAGGTGGATTAAAAAAGATATTGCTGCATTCTGTCTATGTTTTCCTCTAAGAGCTTTAGAGTATTTGGTCTTACGTTTACATTTAGGTCTTTTAATTCATTTTGAGTTTATTTCTGTGTATGGTATTAGAGAATGTTCTGATTTCATTCTTGTACATGTAGCTGTCCAGTTCACCCAGCTACATATTGAAAAGACTGTCTTTTGTCCATTGTATATGCTTGCCTCCTTTGTTCTATATTGATTGACTATAGGTGCATAGTTAATTTCTGGGCTTTCTATCCTGAGCCATTGATCTATAAGTCTGTCTTTATGCCAGTATAATACTGTTTTGATTATTGTAGCTTTATAGTATTGTCTGAGGTCAGGGAATCTGATTCTTCCAGCTCCATTTTTCTTAAGATTGTTTTGGCTATTTGGGGTCTTGTGTTTCCATACACATCTTAAGGAATTTTTTGTTCTGTATCTGCAAATGATGCCATTGGTAATTTGACTGATATTGCTTTGAGTCAGGAGATTACCTCAAGTAGTATAGTCTGTTTTTTCTTTTTTTTTTTAACTTTGTATATAGTCTTTTGACAGTATTGATTGTTCCAATCCAAAAACATGATATATCTTTCCATCTATGTTATCGTTATCGTTGATTTATTTCATCACCATCTTACAGTTTTTGGAGTACAAGTCTTTTGCTTCCTTAGTGGGATTGTTTCCTTAATTTCTCTTTCTGATTTTTCATTGTTAGTGTATGGAAATGCAATGGATTTCTATGCATTAATTTTAACATACTTTAACTTTATCAGATTCATTCATGAGCTCTAATAGTTTTCTTGTAGCATCTTTAGGATTTTCTACATAAAATATTATGTTAGCTGCAATTAGTGACAGTTTTACTTCTGTTGATTTTCTAATCATTATTGGTATGTGAGCAAACTGCTGAATTTGCTACATGGATCTTGTATTCACCAATCTTATTTTATTCTCTTATTTTAATAATTTGTATATTATCTTGGGCTTCCCATGTATATTTTCATTTCATTTGAAAATGAAGATAGTCAAGGCTCTTAGTATACAATTGTTTTTTCTCTTCTTTCTTTTTCTGGTCTTATTGCATTGGCCAACTTTCATTATAGTGCTGAGTACTAGTGGTGTCATCTGGAATCATTGATTTGTTCATGATCAAACATGTTTTATCCAGAAGAGAAATTTATTTTATAATATGTAACAGAAGCTGGCATGATTTACTGGAAGGCTAATATGGCATTCTCTGATTTGGTAGAATGTATGTTTTTCTAATAAACACAAATTATAGATATTTCAAAAATAAAAATGTTTTAAATATCCATAATCACTTTTCCCAGAGATGATCACCATCTGCATCCTGAAAACGGCAAAATTTTCTGAAAATCCCTTAAATCATATGGAAGTTAGAAGAGCTACGTGAAAGTCGCTCATTCGTGTCCGACTCTTTGCAACCACATGGACTATACAGTCCGTGGAATTCTCTACCCACTGGAGTGGGTAGCCTTTCCCTTCTCCAGGGGATTTTCCCAACCCAGGGATCGAACCCAGGTCTCCCGCATTGCAGGCAGATTGTTTACCAGCTTAGCCATAAGGGAAGCCCAAGAATACTAGAGTGGGTAGCCTATCCCTTCTCCAGGGAATCTTCCTGACCCAGGAATGGAACCAAGGTCTCCTTTATTGCGAGAAGATTCTTTACCAGCTGAGCTACCAGGGAAGCCCATAAGAGCTATAGAGAGAAGTAAATGGATCTGGGCAGTTCTCTCTGTACATTTATACTGTGAAATGAAATAACAGAAGAATACATATGAAAATATAATTCTTTAGCCTGTTTTCTATACTTTTATTGTTGTTACTGCAAAACAGATTATATAGCATTCTCTCACAATGCACCAAGCATTATACACATAGTTGAACTCAGGATGTTAAATGTATATGGATCAATTGCAGTATTTACATGATTTACTGACTTGAGCACCTGTGCTTCTGCAAGACTCAACTCCTTCATATAAAATGTTCTATATTTTATAAATACCTATTACTATATATTTATTTAATAGCATTTTTGTTTATATCCATATTTAACATTTCAAAAATGGTATACTTTGTAATAACAAAAATTAAATAAATATAATAGCAAGGAAGAGACCTAGGATTCTCATGTTCCAAGAAAATATATTGTCTATTCTAAATCTTTTCAGAAGATGGACAACCAGTGTCAGCTAAACAGTAGAATAATAAATTGATACATGCTCAATTTCATGTGGGAAATTTAGCGAAAAATTTTTGAACATGAATCTAATCAAGGGAAACAAATATGATATATAAAATCTATGTCAGCCAAGCTTTTAAAATGCTGTCGTTCATAGGTCTTAGAAACTCCTTCCTCCTTTCCACATAAGTGAACCTCAGAAACCAAGTAAAATACCAAATGAGAGTGATACATAATGATCATTTTTCATATACTGTAGAGTTTGATATGGTTCTGAAGAGTGAAAGAGAATCATGGATTGCCTGAATTCAAATTCCCTTTGCATATAGCCATTATAGTTAGGGTATTTAAACAGACTTACTCGGGTTTTTTTCCTACAGTACATAAGCTGAACTCATGGCCTTTCCCACAGTAGATATAGTCTCTCTACATCTTCAGCAACTTATTGTTTGTTAGCATGAGAATCACCGTTTATTAGTGATATTTTCTATAAATTTTCATTATCATAGGTATGCTATTACTCCGATGTTTTAAATCCATCCTTATCCCCAAAAGAAAATTTTGTCTCGCATTCCAGTAATGGTAAAGTAAATTTGAGTAATGAGCTTAAATCTTAAATTGGGTCACTTCAGGTCACTCAAGGCCAAGAAAGACCTGACATGAGAAAAGGTTTTAGCTTTATAGAAGCACTAACTGTTTTACATCTGCTTTTTCTTTCAGAGTTTTAGTTAATTATCTTTATTTTTTGTCCTCTGCTTAATAAAAGGTTTAATAGGTGATTATGTATACATTCCTGGTTTAATCTTATTTTAATTATTTTCACTGATGGGATAATTCCCTTTTTTTAAGGTATGTAATTACCTTAACACAGCATGTTGACAGGCTTTTCCTAAAAAGGAAAATGTAGTTGGTTCTTCTATCTCACAGGTATTCAAGTACAGAGGATTTCTTACCTTTCATGAACCAATGAATATTTCATAGATTTTAGAATATGGTATAAACATGAAATATAGCTGGTGACAGGACAATTTGTTTTCCTTGATTGAATTTTATTAGTATCCCCAATTCTAAATGAATCTGACTGATATTTATCTAAAATACTGATGACTCAACTTGTCCAAAGGAGTCACCTTGTTAGAAGAAACATTTCTTTTTTTTTTTTAATTGAAGGATAGTTGCTTTACAGAATTTTGCTGTTTTCTGTCAAACTGCACCATGAATCAGCCATAGGTATACATATATCCCCTCCCTTTTGAACCTGCCTCCCATCTCCCTCCCTACCCCACCCCTCTAGGTTGATACAGAGCCCCTGTTTGAGTTTCCTGAGCCATACAGCAAATTCGCATTGGCTATCTATTTTACATATGGTGATGTAAGTTTCCATGTTACTCTTTCCATACAGTTCACCCTCTCCCTCCCTCTCCCCATGTTCGTAAGTCTGTTCTCTGTGTCTGTTTCTCCATTGTTGCCCTGTAAATAAATTCTTCAGTACCATTTTTCTAGATTCTGTATATGTGTGTTAGAATACGGTATTTCTCTTTCTCTTTCTGACTCACTTCAGTTTGTAATAGGTTCTAGGTTCATCCACCTCATTAGATCTGACTCAAATGTGTTCCTTTTTATGGCTGAATAATATTCCATTGTGTATATATACCACAACTTGTTTATCCATTCATTTGTTGATGGATATCTAGGTCGCTTCCATGTTCTAGTTATTGTACATATTGCTGCAGTGAACAGTGGGATACATGTGTCTCTTTCAATTTTGGTTTCCTCAGGGTATATGCCTAGGAGTGGGATTGCTGGGTCATATGGTGGTTTTAGTCCTAGTTTCTAAAGGAATCTCCATACCATCTTCCATAGTGTCTGTATCAAATTACATTCCCACCAACAGTGCAAGAATCTTCCCTTTTCTCCGTGAAAAGATGCTCAGCATTGCTCATTATTAGAGAAATGCAAACCAAAACTACAATGAGATAACACCTCACACCAGTCAGAATGGCCCTTATCAACAAGTCTACAAACAATAAATGCTGGAAAGGGTATGGAGGAACATTTCTTTAATAATGTTTAAAGCACTTGAGAAGTTCTTCTGTAGGAATTGGCTATATGGAGAGTGGTTGCTAATGGGGATGGGATTCTTTATGAGGATGATTGGAATTTAGTAGGGTTGATGATTGTACGGCTTTGTGAATGTACCAAAGACTGCTAAATTGAACACTTTAAAATGATGAATTTTTTGGTAAATTGTCTCAGTTAAAAATAAGTCAATTAAAGAACCAGACTCACAAAAGTCTCACTGTTTTATATATACTTTTTTTTTTTTTTTTGTATAAATATTCCAACTCTTTGCAGCCCCATGGACTGCAGCACACCAGGCTCCCCTGTCCATCACCAACTCCCGGAGCTTGCTCAAACTCTTGTCCATAGAGTCAGTGATGCCATCCAACCATCTCATCCTCTGTCATCCCCTTCTCCTCCTGCCTTCAACCTTTCCCAGCATCAGGGTCTTTTCAAATGAGTCTCATTGATTCTTTGCATCAGGTGGCCAAGTATTGGAGTTTCAGCTTCAACATCAATCCTTCCAATGAATATTCAGGACTGATTTTCTTTAGGATTGACTGGTTTTTTCTCCTCAATCAAACCAGATCAAATGAGATCAAATATCTCACTAACCAACATATTTACTGACCTTAACCATAATACTAGGGCTTCCCAGGTGGCACTAGTGGTAAAGAATCCGCCTGCCAGTGCAGGAGACATAAGAGTCATGGGTTTGATCCCTGGGTCAGGAAGATCCCCTGGAGGAGGAAATGGCAGCCCACTCCAGTATTCTTGCCTGGAGAATCTCATGGATAAAGGAGCATGGTGGGCTACAGTTTATAGGATTGCAAAGAGTCAGACACAACTGAGCATCTGAGTACATAAAGCACACAACTGTAACACTTAAAGTTTACACTTACTGCTCACACTGAAGAGTCACCATCACTGGGAATGTCAGAAGATTCAACATCTTCTGAAGGCATCCTCAAAGAGGATCCCAAAACTGTCCTCAATAATGACATTGAAGTAAGTATAGAGCATCACGAGGAGCTTGCTTGGAGGACACAAGATTTGTGCGTGCTGTGGGATGATTCTTTTATAAAAATCAGTTGTAGTAACTTATTACATTCAGTTTTTCTTGTGCAGCAATCCCAGGCTACTCTGGGCCTTGTGAGGTATCTCACGAGGCAGCACAGAAAAGTATTTGGCCCTCCTCAGAGTCAGGCTCTTCACAAGGGTGCCAGTAGACTGCATCTCCATTTTCCTGTGCTTCTAACACGTTTTCTGCTACTGCTGCTGCTAAGTCGCTTCAGTCGTGTCCGACTCTGTGCGACCCCAGAGACAGCAGCCCACCAGGCTCCCCCGTCCCTGGGATTCTCCAGGCAAGAACACTGGAGTGGGTTGCCATTTCCTTCTCCAATGCATGAAAGTGAAAAGTGAAAGTGAAGTCACTCAGTCGTGTCCGACCCTCAGCGACCCCATGGACTGCAGTCTTCCAGGCTCCTCCATCCATGGGATTTTCCAGGCAAGAGTACTGGAGTGGGGTGCCGTTGCCTTCTCCGCTAACACATTTGATTACTTCAAAAATAGAGGACCTGAGGAGAAAGATGACCGTGCTTAACAATAAATTAAGCTTTTAGTGTTTATTTTCTTGTTAAAAAACACTACCTATTATCTTTTACTTTAAAAATATTTATTGAGGGCCCATTCTACTGAAGCAGATTCTGAGTGCTGAGGATACAAGAGTGAATGAGAGAGATAAATTTAGGAAGAGTAGATAGTCAACAAGCAAATCATAAATAAAAATATAAAGTATTGCTAAATCTGCACAGTGAATTGAAGTAGGTGATGTAGAGTGACTGGTAACTACAAGAAAATGTTGTTTCCTGCCTACTACAAAAATCTACATACAAATCAAACTACTTAAAACCCTGCCCACCAAGAGATAAGCACTGTTAGCCTGGCTGCGTATCCTTCCAAACCCTGCTCTGTGTGCTCAGGAGTATGTATAAAGATGTATGTGACGTTTTGTATATATTGTAAACAAAATCATACTGCTTTTTTCATTTAACATATTATGAACTATTTTGCATGTCAGTAATACTACTTTTATAATGCTGTTTTAACAATTATAAAATATTCTATTTGGTTGATTTAATCAGTTTTCAGTTATTGGATGCTTGGAGTGTACTGCATAACTCAAAAAATCACATGAAAGGATGTCGTATTTAGCTGATGCACACATAATTAAAAATATTATTCATTTATAATGTTGAATGATACAAGTTTCTCTCCATCGCTGCTAAGATACATACTTTTCATTTTTCTGGTTTGGTTTGTTGTTTGGGGTTTGTTTGGTTTTTGTTTGTTTTATTGTTGTTTTGACTGCATTGCAAGGCACGTAGGATCTTTAGTTACCCGACCAGGGATTGAATCTAATACTCAAGCAGAAGTGTAGAGACTTAATCCCTGGACCACCAGTGTAGTCCTGGGTGTTTTTTTTTTAATCTTCTATCTACCCCCTGGGTTCAAGGCAGAATCTTCAGCTGTTGACTTCTTTCCCCTGTATTTCTTTCCTCAGCTATTGCATTCATATTTACAGCACAGGTTTCTTAAATTCTAGTTGATAAACCCCTAGATCTTTATCTCAAACCTTGTAATCTCTGCCACATGGCTGTCTGACCATCCCCCCAGTCTTGTCAGAAACCAAACTTAATCATACCTGCTTGACTCTTCAAATCCAACTCTTCCTCATAATTTCACTATTTATTACAAAGATATCATCATGGCCCCAATCAGTTTAGCCTAGAAAAGTTCAATTACCTTTGACTCCACGAAGCAGGAACAGTCTTCTTTCATAATGTAATTTTCAGGCATCTTTTCCATCAACACTGCCACCTCCCTAGTTCAAGACACTTTCTGCTTAGCCTGAATTATTATTTTAACAGTTTCCTTCTTGATTTTTTTTTTTTAATTTGGTAACTGCTTCCTTTCAATTCTGCTTGTATCCTCTGGATCTTGCTCCATCAATTATCCCCACTTTGTCTTCAGAATCTTCTCATACTACCCTCTTTTCCCTCCAATCTTTATTTAAATATGTACAAGTCTCCCTAAACTTAAAGATGTTTTTGTGACTCTGGACAGCTGTCTCTACCTTATTACCTGTAATTTACCCTTAATCTGCCACAGTCTGGCTTCAGGCCATCCTACTCTACTAAACCTCTCATTCGGTCCCTCTAATTGATAAATCCAGTAGATACTTAACAGTGTGTCACCCAGTTTTTGTCCACGTTTGCTGTTGATAACTTACTCCTAAAACTTTTCTGGTTCTCTCTATATTCTAACTATTCCTATACCATCTCTTCTGAGAACTCTTCTTCACCTTGGCCACTTTAAATGCTGATATTTCTTAGGGTTCCATGCTCAGCCCTAGTTCTCACTCTGCATATTCTTCGCCTACTTTGGCTACTTCAGTTACCGTTTAGAAGCTGAGCACTTCTACATCCTGGGGTCTGGGCCTCACATGCGTGTATTACCGCCTAGTGCATCTTCCCCTGGGTGCTCTACCAATGGCACCGCAAACCAGAAACTATCTTCTCTTCCCTAAAACTGTTCTTAGTTTTCTGTTTATCTCAGATGGTGTTACCATCATTCACCCAGTCATTCAGATCAGAAATATTGGAAGCCATTTTTCATTTCCCTTTCATTTCATCCTTCCCTTTCCCCTCATCTAGCTCATCACTGCATTGTACAGTATTCACAACTAAACAAGAACTAGTGTAATTTCCTAACCAGTCTTTGTTCCTCTGTGTATATACCTCATAAGTTGTGCTGTGTCCATGAATTCCTTACACTGAAAGTCTCAATATTCTGTTTATATCATTACCCAACTAACAAACAAAAGGACCATTATATTTCACTTTACATAATTTAAAACACAAATATAATACATGGAAAGAAAAATGTTGCAGTGGCCACCAAATTAGCTCATGTAAGGAATGCCTTTGACTAAAGATAAAGTAAAACATGACAGGATCTTTTCTAGCCACTTATTTGGCAGGAGCTTACCAGTCAGTCTTTCATCGTATTAAGTTTGGCCTTTTCAGTTGGCCTTGCTCTGCTGAAGATGCTTGCTTCCTCTTTTCATTCAAGAAATGTTTACTTTTTGCCCACTGACTGTCATAGCTTAGCTGCTATTAGGGCAATAAAAGTGTTGCTTTGCCCAGAGCTCAAGTGAACTTTACTCTGGACATTATCATCTCTTTTCATATATATATATACACATCACCTATACATATTACCTTAGCTTAAGATTTAGCGTTTAGCATTTACCTTAGCATTTAGCAATAGCTGGGCAGCATGGATTTCAGAGCAACAACTCATAAAAAGAAATATTTCATTCTTTTTAGAGAATTCTTAATTGACTTATTTGTATCTCTTCTTGTTTTTTTTCTGTGTGTAGAACTGCCTTTCTTAATATTTACACAGAAAGACAGACATATCCCCAAATTGAAGCTCCTTTCCTTCCTTGTGAACCTAGGCTGATAATGAAATTGGAGAATTAAGAGAAAGAGACTTATGGACCATCTAGAAACGCAGAATTCACTGGGTACAGAAATGACTAAAGTAGACCCACAAGCTCTTAGAGCAGCCAGGAAGAAAATCAAGCTTAAAAGTTAAATGGTCCATCAGCTACCTTTCTTAATGGGAAATAAGACAGATGCACACAACATATTAACAGTAACAGCTTAAAATAACCCAGTTTTTCAAGTGGTATCCAGTTTTATAGCCATGAAGAGACATTAAAACCAACCTCAAGGCTGCACACTCAAAGTGTAACTATTGGCCTGTTCAGAGAAGAGGCATCTGATACTGTGCATTTTGCATATTATGTCACTTAAACATTTCCTATGGATATTTTTTGTGGTTTAAAATTTTCTGCACACATTGTGTGAAATGGAGAAGACAAGTGTCAAAACCATTGAATTTTTACTTTTTTTGGGGGTGGGGGTGGTTTGTTTTTTGCCGTGCCGTGCAGCATGCAGGATCTTCATTTCTGACCATTGCTCCCTGCAATGGAAGCACAAAGTCCTAACTACTGGACTGCCAAAAAACACCTTATTTTTTATTAACAGCTTTACTAGGCAGTAATTCACTTACTGTGTACAATTCAGTGGCTTTTAGTGCACTCACAGAGTTGTGCATGCATCACCACAATTTTAGAACATTTTCTTTGTCCTAAAAAGAAGCAACCTGCCTTAGCCACAACTCTCCAATCTCACTAGCCCTAAGAAATGACTCATTTTATCTCATATTTGCCTATTCTTAGCATTTCATATAAATGCAATCATATAATATTATTACATAGTAGTCTATAACTGGCTTGTTTGACTTGGCTTGTGTTTTCAGGGTTCAAGTATATGGTAGAATCTATCAGTACTTCATTCGTTGTTGAATAATATTTCATTGTATGGATACACCACATTTCATTTAGTCATCAGTTGGTATGTTTTCAAGTTATTTCTACTTTGGGGCTATTTTGAATAACAATGCTGTGAACGTTCATATACAAGTTTTTGTGTGGACATGTTTTTGTCCTATTATACATAGAAATGGAATATACTTAGAAATAGAACTCTTTGTTGAACCATTTGAGGAACAACCAGACTGTTTTCTAAAGCATTTGTACTGTTTTACATTCCCATCAGCTATGTATGAATTCCAGTCTTTCCATAAACTTACCAGTGTTTGTTATTACCTGTCCTTTCTATTGTCGCTATCCTAATAGGTATGAAGTGTTCGCACACTGTGGTTTACAGTTTCCTGGTACGTGATGAGGTTGAACTTTTTGTGTGCTTACTGGCCATTTGTGTATCTTGCTTGGATATTTATCCACTTTGATCCTTTACCCATTTTTAAAATTGAGTTACTTGTCTTTTTATTGTTGAGTTATAATAATTCCCAACAATATGTGTGTTGGTGACTATACTTCTTCTCTGTCTATTCTGTTCCAATGATCTGTTTCCCACCTTTGTGGCAGTACTACATGTTTTAATTACTGTTGGTTTATAATGAATACTGAATTAGTGTAGTATAAATCCTCAAACTTTATTCTTCTTTACCAACATCATTTTGGCCATTCTAGGTCCTTAACATTATCTGTAAATTTCAGGATCAGTTTTTCAATTTCTCAGGGAAAAAGTCTCCTGAGATTTTGATTGACATTACATTGAATCTGTAAATCAATATGGGGATAATTAACATCTTACTATCAAATTTTCTGCCCAATATCAAGTCTTCTGCCCATAACTGCTATGTGTGTGTATGTGTCCTTTTTTTTAAATTTAGGTCTTTAATTTTCTCAGCAGTATATTATAGTTTTCAGTTTACAGGTCTTGTGCATCTTATATCACTTTCCTAAGTATTGCATTCTTTATTGCTTTCTCATTCATACATTTGTACTGAAACTGATGATTGTTGTTTGCTAGTGTATAGAATGGAGAAGGAAATGGCAACCCACTCCAGTGTTCTTGCCTGGAGAATCCCAGGGACGGGGGAGCCTGGTGGGCTGCTGTCTATGGGGTCGCACAGAGTCGGACACGACTGAAGTGACTTAGCAGCAGCAGCAGTGTATAGAATACAGTTGACCTTTGTATATTGATCTTGTATTCTACCACCTAGTTAGCCCTATGTGCTTATTATTTCTAGTAGTTTTTTGTAGATATTAATAGGATTTTCTAAATAGGTGGTGAGAAAATTTATGAACAAAGACAGTTTTTTTTTTTTTCTTTCTTTCCAGTCTTGTTAGCCTTTTATTCATTTTTCTCACCATTTGCAATAGCTAGAATGCAATACAATGTTGAATGGACGTGGTGAGGGTAGATATCTGTCTTGGAGGAACAATGCTACTAGGAAAACAGCATTCAGTCTTTTTTTTTTTTAATTTTATTTTATTTTTAAACTTTACAATATTGCATTAGTTTTGCCAAATATCGAAATGAATCCGCCACAGGTATACCTGTGTTCCCCATCCTGAACCCTCCTCCCTCCTCCCTCCCCATACCCTCCCTCTGGGTCATTCCAGTGCACCAGCCCAAGCATCCAGTATCGTGCATCGAACCTGGATTGGCGACTCGTTTCATACATGATATTATACATGTTTCACTGCTATTCTCCCAAATCTCCCCACCCTCTCCCTCTCCCACAGAGTCTGGAGAAAAGGGAACTCTCTTACACTGTTGGTGGGAATGCAAACTAGTACAGCCACTATGGAAAACAGTGTGGAAATTCCTTAAAAAACTGGAAATAGAACTGCCTTATGATCCAGCAATCCCACTGCTGGGCATACACACTGAGGAAACCAGAAGGGAAAGAGACACGTGTACCCCAGTGTTCATCGCAGCACTGTTTATAATAGCCAGGACATGGAAGCAACCTAGATGCCCATCAGCAGATGAATGGATAAGAAAGCTGTGGTACATATACACAATGGAGTATTACTCAGCCATTAAAAAGAATACATTTGAATCAGTTCTAATGAGATGGATGAAACTGGAACCTATTATATAGAGTGAAGTAAGCCAGAAAGAAAAACACCAATACAGTATACTAACGCATATATATGGAATTTAGAAAGATGGTAACAATAACTCAGCATTCAGTCTTGAACTGTTAGTATGATGCTCATTGTACGTTTTCTGTAGATGCCTTTTATCACATTGAGAAACTTCCTTCTGTTCCTAGTTTGCATCGGGAATGGATATTGGATTTTGTTAAATATTTTTCTACTTTTATTGAGATGATCATGTGGTTTTCCTTTTTTTGTTTATTAATCTGCTGAATTAAACTGATTTATTTTAAAATATTAAAGCAACTTTGCATTCCTGCAATATATCCTACTTGATCATGATTTTTTTATCTTTTTACTCTGTCTGTAGTCCTCACTTTGAGAGATACTTAGTTCACTGAAACATGTCCATGTCAGAATCATGTCGTATCTTTTCATGGTTCCTTGGATATCATGAAGCAGAGACATGATTTCAAAATGCATGAATTTGAGTGAACTCTGTATCGGGCAAAGCATAATCTGAATCTACTGTTGAATTTGATTTTCTAGAATTTTGTTAAGATTTTTTATATCTGTGTTCATGAAGAATATTGGTCTATAGTTCTCTTCATAATATCTTGGTCTAATCTGATGTATATAATGTGGCTTCATGGACTATTTTCTCAAGAGTTTGTGTAGAACTGTTATTATTTCTTCTCTAAATTTTTGGTAGAATTCATCATTCAAACCATTTTTACCTGAAGTTTTTCAGGGTTTTTTAGAAGGCTTAAAATTACAATTCATATTTCCTTATCTTCTGAATTAGCATTGGTTGCTTGTGGCTTCCAAGGAATTTGTTCATTTCATCTAACTTATCTATTATATTGGCATGAAATTTTCATAACATTCCTTTATTATCCCTTTAATATCAGTAAAATCTGTTGTGATGTTAACTGTCTCATTTTTGTTATTTGTAATTTCTGTCTTCTCTCTTTTTTAAAAAATAACCATTCTAATTGGAAGTTTATTAGTTTTAAAACTGTTCTTCCCAAAGAAACTGACTTTTGGTTTTATTGATTTTTACTGTTTTTCTGTTCTTTACTTCATTGCTTTCCTCTTTGTTACTGTTTCCTTTCTTCTACTTAGTTTAAATTTTATTTGCTCTTATAGGTCGAGTTTCTTAGGATCATTCATTTGAAATCTTTCTTCTTTTCTAATAAAGTGTTTAGTGCTATAAATTTCCCCTTAATACTGGTTTAGTGACATACTGCAGATCTTGCTGTGCTGTCTTTATTTTCATTCACTTCAAAGTACTTTGTGATTTCTCTTCTGCTTTCTTCTTTTGCTCATATTAATTTAGTGGTGTTAAATTTCCAAATATTTGGAGATTTTCCAGATATCTTTTATTGATTTCTTTTTTTTCTACTCTTCCAGTTTTATGAGACATAACTGACATATACTGACATTATGTAAGTTTAAGGTTTATGGTATTATTTGATAAATGTATATGTTGGAAAATGTTTACTACATTGAGGTAGTTCAGTTCAGTCACTCAGTCGTGTCCAACTATGCAACTCCATGGACTGCAGCACGCCAGGCTTCCTTGTCCATCACCAACTCCCGGAGCTTAATCAAACTCATGTCCATCAAGTCAGTGATGCCATCCAACCATCTCATCCTCTGTTCTTCCCTTCTCCTCCCTCCATCAATCTTTCAAAGCATCAGGGTTTTTTCCAGTGAATCAGTTCTTCACATCAGGTGGCCAAAGTATTGGAGTTTCAGCTTCAACATCAGTCCTTCCAGTGAATATTCAGGACTGATTTCCTTGAGGATGGACTGGTTTGATCTCCTTGCAGTCCAAGAGACTCTCAAGATTCTTCTCCAACCACAGTTCAAAGCATCAATTCTTCAGTGCTCAGCTTTCTTTATAGTACAACTCTCATAACCATACGTGAGTACTGGAAAAACCAAGGCTTTGACTAGATGGAACTTTATGGACAAAGTAATGTCTCTGCTTTTTAATATGCTGTCTAGGTTGGTCATAACTTTCCTTCCAAGGAGTAAGCGTCTTTTAATTTCATGGATGAAATCACAATCTGCAGTGATTTTGGAGCCCAAAAAAATATTCTGTTTCCATTGTTTCTCCATCTATTCGCCATGAAGTAATGGGACCAGATGCCATGATCTTAGTTTTCTGAATGTTGAGTTTCAAGCCAACTTTTTCACTCTCCTCTTTCACTTTCATCAAGAAGCTCATTAGTTCTTCACTTTGTGCCATAAGGGTGGTGTCATCTGCATATCTGAGGTTACTGATATTTCTCCCAGAAATCTTGATTCCAGCTTGTGCTTCATCCAGCCTGGCATTTCACATGATGTACTCTGCATGTAAGTTAAATAAGCAGGGTGACAATATACAGCCTTGATATACTCCTTTTCCGATTTGGAACAAGTCTGTTGTTCCATGTCCAGTTCTAACTGTTTCTTCTTGACCTGCATACAGATTTCTCAGGAGGCAGGGAAGGTGGTCTGGTGTTCCCATGTCTTGAAGGATTTTCCACAGTTTGTTGTGATCCACACAAAGGCTTTGGCATAGGCAATAAAGCAGTAGTACATATTTTTCTGGAACTCTCTTTTTTGATGATCCAGAGCATGTTGGCAATTTGATCTCTGGTTCCTCTGCCTTTTCTAAATCCAGCTTGACATCTGGAAGTTCACGTACTATTGAAGCCTGGCTTGGAGAATTTTCAACATTACTTTTCTAGTGAGAGATGAGTGCAATTATGCGGTAGTTGGAACATTCTTTGGTATTGCCTTTCTTTGGGCTTGGAATGAAAACTAACCATTTCCAGTCCTGTGGCCACTGCTGAGTTTTCCAAATTTCCAAATATGCTGGCATATCGAGTGCAGCACTTTCACAGGATCATCTTTTAGGATTTGAAATACTTCAGCTGGAATTCCTTCACCTCCACTAGCTTTGTTCGTAGTGATGCTTCCTAAGGCCCATTTGACTTGGCTGGCCAGGATGTCTGGTCCTAGGTGAGTGATCACACCATTGTGGTTATCTGAGTCATGAAGATCTTTTTTGTATAGTTCTTCTGTGTATTCTTGCCACCTCTAATATCTTCTGCTTCTGTTAGGTCCATACCATTTCTGTCCATTATTGTGCCCATCTTTGCATGAAATGTTCCCTTGGTATCTAATTTTCTTGAAGAGATCTCTAGTCTTTCCCATTCTGTTGTTTTCCTCTATTTCTTTGCATTGATCACTTCAGAAAACTTTATCTCTCCTTGCTATTCTTTGGAATTCTGCATCCAAATGAGTGTATCTTTCCTTTTCTCCTTTGCCTTCCACTTCTCTTCTTTTCATAGCTATTTGTAAGGCCTCCTCAGACAACCATTTTGCCTTTTTGCATTTCTTTTTCTTGGGAATGGTCTTGATCACACCTTCCTGTACAATATCACAAACTTCCATCTGTAGTTCTTCAGGCTCTGTCAGATCTAATCCCTTAATCTACTTGTCACTTCCAATGTATAATCGTAAGGGATTTGATTTAGGTCAAACCTGAATGATCTAGTGATTTTTCCCTACTGTCTTCAATTTAAGTCTGAATTTTGCAATAATATATTATCTCACATAATTGCCATTTTCTTCTTAATATGGTTAAAATGTTAACTCATAGCAGCTTTCTTGATGGCTCAGATAGTAAAGAATCCATCTGCAATGCAGGAGATCTGGGTTTGATCCCAGATTGGGAAGATCCCCTGGAGGAGGGTATGGCAATCCAGGCCACTATTCTTGCCTGGAGAATCCCCATGGACAGAGGAGCCTGGCAGGCTACAGTCCATGGGGTCTCAAAGAGTTGGACATGACTGAGCAACTAAGCACAGCACAGCACATAGTATTATTAACTGTAGTCACCATGCCATATGTTGGATCCCCTGAACTTAATCATCTTATAACTGAAAGTTGGTGCCCTTTGACCAACAGCTCCCCATTTCTCCCACCCTTCAGCCACTGGCAACCACCATCCCACTCTCTGTTTCTGTAAGTTCATACCACATATGAGCAATATCATACAATGTTTGTCTTTCTCCATCTGATTTATTTCACCTAGCATAATGTCCTCTAGGTTCCTCCATGTTGTCACAATGGCAGAATTTTCTTCTGTTCTTTAAGACTTAATATTCCGGTATATGTGTATACCACATTTTCTTTATTCATTCCTCCATTAATGGACACTTAGATTGTTTTCATATCTTGACTGTTTTTGCTACAGCAAACATGTGAGTTCAACTCTCTTTGAGTTCTTGATTTCAATTATTTTCAATATATATCCAGAAGTGGGAATGCTATATGGTAGTTCAGTTTTTAGTTTTTTGAGGAAACTTTGTATTTTACATCTGCTTATGTCATTAACAGCATATTGAAAAGCAGAGACATTGCTTTGCCAACAAAGGTCCAGTGTAGTCAAAGCTATGGACATGACTGTTTTTCCAATAGTCATGTATGGATGTGAGAGTTGGACCATAAGGAGGGCTGAGTGCCAAAGAACTGATGCTTTTGAACTGTGGAGTTGGAGAAGACTCTTGAGAGTCCCTTGGACTTCAAGGAGATCAAACCAGTCAATCCTAAAGGAAATCAATCCTGAATATTCATTGGAGGGACTGATGCTGAAGCTGAAGCTCCAATACTTTGGGCACCTGATGCAAAGACCTGACCATTAAAAGAGACCCTGATGCTGGGAAAGATTGAAGGCAGGAGGATAAGGGGATGACAGGACAGAATGGTTGCATGGCATCACCAACTCAATGGACATGAGTTTGAGCAAGCTCCAGGAGATAGTGAAGAACAGGGAAGCCTGGCGTGCTGCAGACCATGAGGTTGAAAAGAATAGGACGCAACTGAACAACAAAATATCATTAATAGGCCTTCAAGATGGCTCACTGGTAGAGAATCCACCTATCTATCTGCCTGATAGATTGTCTTTAACATTTATTATAGTACATAAGGAAAATATTGGCATAAATGAGTATATATGTATTATTATAGGGCTTCCCTGGTAGCTTAGACAGTAACGAATTTGCCTGCAATGCAGGAGACCCCGTTTTGATCCCTGAGTTGGGAAGATCCCCTGGAGAATATGATCCACTTCAGTAGTCTTGCCTAAAGAATTCCACAGACAGAGGAGCCTGTTAGGCTACGGTCCATGGTGTCACAAAGAGTCAGGCACGACTAAGTGACTAACACTTTCATTTTCATGTATTATTAATCGTTTAGTTAGAGAAACCATACATTAAAAAGCAAAATAAAAGGCTGGAGTGACATGTTTGGAACATATCAGAGTAGTAACATCACATATAATAATAACAGCAGATATTGAAAATATTCTTTGCTATGTTCTGGGCACTATATTAAACCATAAACCATTTATCATTTATTTTCTCGTTTAATCCTTACAACAGCCATTTTAGGTAATGTACTGTTTTTACCCTCGTTTTACAAGTAAAGATATGAGAATCCCAGGTAGGGGCTAATGCTCTTAACAATCAGAGATCTAAATACCAATAATTAAAAAAATTAAAGTGCCAGTTCTTAAATATGAATAGATAATAAACATAAAGGTAATACTCAGCATCTCTCATAATCAGGAAAGTGAGATAATTTTTCATTTACCCAACTGGCAAAAATAAGCAGTGTTACTAATATTGGCAGGATAAGAAAGATACACTTGTATACTACTAGACGTATAAATTGGTACATTTTTTAGAAGACCATTTAGCTTTCCCCATTGATATTTAAAATATGCATATCCTTTGACTAGATGACTTTATTTGGAAACCCTTATACAAATTTTCAATGAAAAATAATGTGTGTGTGTGTGTGTGTGTGTGTGTGTGTGTAAGCAGTATCAGGGTGTTAAAACCAAATGATGACTTAGCTATATAATGGAGTAAGCATTGAAAAGGACACGCATGTGTGGAAACAGGCAGCTTGATGTTCTGCTGCTGAGGAATATAAATTGGTACAACTTGTCTGGGGGGAATGTTCAAAATAGACATCAAAAGTCCTCATTCGGATTGTATCCCTTTTCCCCATGTGTATGCTATATTATTGAGTAGAAAGAAAAATACTGCAGAATCATACATATAGTAGAACTCAATTGGGGTTGGTTTTTGTTGTTGTTGTTGTTTTTGAAGGATATATGTACTTAAATTTTCTGTGTTCCCAGAAGAAGGTTTGGAAAGATGCTCACTACATTATCCCTGTAAAGAAAAGATCTCAACTTTTTTAATGCCTCTATTGCTTAAATTTTATAATAACTTTTGAAATAGTCTTTTTTTTTTTTATTGGTTGTAAGTGTGTAATTGCCAAAAAACATAGAGCAATTGACTCAAAGAAGCAAGACCATTTCCCCCGAAGGGTTTCCAAACCTAATGAATCAGTATTGTGTCTTCCTGGGCTTAAATGGAATTTTATTTTTTATAGATGTGGGGCTCTACCTATAGGGCTCAGCAGAGCTTAAAAGAACTGAAATTTTTCAGACCACATGTTGCTGAATACAAGACAAACCTGTTTAGTGAGCATGTAGCCAAGAACTGTGATATGTAGCATTTGTAATCTTTGCAAATTCATATCAGAAGTTAAAATGACATATTAAATTATTCAACTACGATTAGAGTTTTTGTTGCAGGTTACATTGTGTATTTGAAACTATGGCTAGAGTTGTAATACAATAATGAAATCCTTGCATCCCATTTTGAAAAGGGAAACCAGAGGCAAGTGCTCACTCAGAATGTTGCCAGTATGATGCATTGGTCACAGAAGATTGTAGAAAGGCTGCACTGGCTCTCCAGTGGTTAAAACTCAGTGCCTTCACTGCCATGGGCCCAGGTTCAATCCCTGGTCAGAAATCTAAGATCCCGCAAGCTACATGGCGTATCCAAAAAGAGAAAAGTCACCTTTATCACTGGTTCTAATGTTTTAATATTATTTAACAACAAAATAGAGTAGTCTTCATTTCTGTGAAATATACAGTAAAATTGTTCAGCTAGAAAGGTAGGATGGGTAAATACCTGTAAAAAGGTATTACGCTGGTGCAGAAGTAATTGCAGTATTGCATTGTTGAACTTTGCCATTTGATAGTGGAATATATTCTTATGGAAAAGAAATGCAAAAAAGCAAAATGGCTGTCTGGGGAGGCCTTACAAATAGCTGTGAAAAGAAGAGAAGCGAAAAGCAAAGGAGAAAAGGAAAGATATAAACATCTGAATGCAGAGTTCCAAAGAATAGCAAGAAGAGATAAGAAAGCCTTCTTCAGCGATCAATGCAAAGAAATAGAGGAAAACAACAGAATGGGAAAGACTAGGGATGTCTTCAAGAAAATCAGAGATACCAAAGGAACATTTCATGCAAAGATGAGCTCGATAAAGGACAGAAATGGTATGGACCTAACAGAAGCAGAAGATATTAAGAAGAGATGGCAAGAATACACAGAAGAACTGTACAAAAAACTTCTTCACGACCCAGATAATCACGATGGTGTGATCACTGACCTAGAGCCAGATATCCTGGAATGTGAAGTCAAGTGGGCCTTAGAAAGCATCACTACGAACAAAGCTAGTGGAGGTGATGGAATTCCAGTTGAGCTGTTCCAAATCCTGAAAAATGATGCTGTGAAAGTGCTGCACTCAATATGCCAGCAAATTTGGAAAACTCAGCAGTGGCCACAGGACTGGAAAAGGTCAGTTTTCACTCCAATCCAAAAGAAAGGCAATGCCAAAGAATGCTCAAACTGCCGCACAATTGCACTCATCTCACACGCTAGAAAAGCAATGCTCAAAATTCTCCAAGCCAGGCTTCAGCAATATGTGAACCGTGAACTTCCTGATGTTCAAGCTGGTTTTAGAAAAGGCAGAGGAACCAGAGATCAAATTGCCAACATCCGCTGGATCATGGAAAAAGCAAGAGAGTTCCAGAAAAACATCTATTTCTGCTTTATTGACTATGCCAAAGCTTTTGACTGTGTGGATCACAATAAACTGTGGAAAATTCTTCAAGAGATGGGAATACCAGACCACCTGATCTGCCTCTTGAGAAACTCGTACGCAGGTCAGGAAGCAACAGTTAGAACTGGACGTGGAATAACAGACTGGTTCCAAATAGGAAAAGGAGTTCATCAAGGCTGTATATTGTCACCCTGTTTATTTAACTTATATGCAGAGTACATCATGAGAAACGCTGGACTGGAAGAAACACAAGCTGGAATCAAGATTGCCAGGAGAAATATCAATAACCTCAGATATGCAGATGACACCACCCTTATGGCAGAAAGTGAAGAGGAACTCAAAAGCCTCTTGATGAAGGTGAAAGTGGAGAGTGAAAAAGTTGGCTTAAAGCTCATCATTCAGAAAATGAAATTCATGGCATCCGGTCCCATCACTTCATGGGAAATAGATGGGGAAACAGTGGCAACAGTGTCAGACTTTATTTTTCTGGGCTCCAAAATCACTGCAGATGGTGACTGCAGCCATGAAATTAAAAGATGCTTACTCCTTGGAAGGAAAGTTATGACCAACCTAGATAGCATATTCAAAAGCAGAGACATTACTTTGCCAACAAAGGTCCGTTTAGTCAAGGCTATGGTTTTTCCTGTGGTCATGTATGGATGTGAGAGTTGGACTGTGAAGAAGGCTGAGCGCCGAAGAATTGATGCTTTTGAGGTGTGGTGTTGGAGAAGACTCTTGAGAGTCCCTTGGACTGCAAGGAGATCCAACCAGTCCATTCTGAAGGAGATCAGCCCTGGTATTTCTTTGGAAGGAATGATGCTAAAACTGAAACTCCAGTACTTTGGCCACCTCATACAAAGAGTTGACTCATTGGAAAAGACTGATGCTGGAAGGGATTGGGGCCAAGAGGAGAAGGGGACGATAGAGGATGAACTGGCTGGATGGCATCACTGACTCGATGATTTGAGTCTGAGTGAACTCTGCGAGTTGGTGATGGACAGGGAGGCCTGGCGTGCTGCGGTTCATGGGGTCGCAAAGAGTCGGACACGACTGAGCAACTGATCTGATCTGAATACTCCATTGTCTATATGTACCACAGCTGTCTTATCCATGTAACATAAAGGGACATGAAGGAATGTAAATATTAGAAAATGCCTAATACAGGAGTATAATCTCACTATTTACTAAAGTTACTTCTGTATTTAAAGAAAATATTTTTACATGGCATGGTGTTGCACTCCATAAATAAGAGTGATGATAGTATAAACACTTTTACTAAGATTGAACTGGATGGCAGAAATTGTTGTAAGTGCTTTGCAGTCAGTATTTCATTTATTTTTTATAACAATTCTATAAGTACTTATTACTCAGCTTACAAATAAGGATCTGAGTCTTCAAGAGATGAAATAACTTTTTTGAGGTCACATAACTGCTAAATGACAGAAACATAATTTGAATCCAGGTAGTCTGATTCCAAATCTAAATTAATAAGCACATTGCCTATAAAATAAAATTTTCAAAAGGGAGGACTTCATAGCTATGCAAAATACAATACTTTTTTTCCCCCTATCTTTTATCTGAGAGGTGCTCAGCCTACTATCCATCTGGGAAGCTAAAATTCTATCATTGTAGACTTACTGCTTTGGGTTTGTAAGACTTCAGGATGTCAGGAATCTCCAGTTAAAATGCAAGTATTCACCTGAGAAATTATACACATCTAATGGGATTATGATAGTGTCCAGGAACTCAGTAATGAAACATGGGTTCACTGGCTGTGGAGCAGCAAAGGAGAGCAGAGAGATAGACTTGGAAACCAAACAAGGAGAGAGAGAGAGGCCAACAACTGACTAACGTGAGGATTTTTGCCAAAGGCTGAAAAAGGATAGCCAACAATTTAAGCTTTTTATGGCTCGGGACAGCAATTATTAAGACATTGAGGTTTTTTTCATATTTCTTCAGTATAGACCATTTACCATCTCTTTGATTCTAGGAAATACAGCACAGCTGATGCTAGTCAGCATTGATATGTTTTATTATTAACTAAATACCTCTCCTTTGTCTCACAGCAATCAGCAGGCCTTTTTACTGGAGAATGTCCCTTGTACTAATGCAAGCTGTGAGGGGGCGCATCGTATGTTTAAAGTCTACTGGGAGCTGATGGACCTAAACCAAATCAGAGATGCGGTGGTTGCCACCTTCTTTGACATTTACGAAGATGTGAGTTCAGAGCTCTTCTGTGTGTTCAGAATCTAATTGCCTTCTACCTTGTCTCACTCTCACTTCACCCTATTTAACCAGACAATAGATGCGATAATGAAAGCAAACGAGTTAATTAAAGAAAACCCCTTTTAATGTTAAATGACAGAAAGAACAAATTAATTGATACCACTGGCTGATCAGAACAGTGAAATATGAAAGCGTCTTTATCTCATTTTATGCCTGTTTAGATGAAACCACTAGAGAATTATGCTCATGGCAGTTGTGCGTGTGCTCAAATAGAGAAAACAACAGCCGACAGATGACAGACCCTTAAACCTGAGCAGGATCACAGAAGAATGAGTTCAGTGTGTACTCTCTCTTAACCTTGTGAGCTAGAGGTGGCATCTATTGCCCCAGATTCTTGTGACTGTCCTCAGTTCCAGGTGGCCTGGGAAAGGCACACAGGGTCCTGGTTTTCTTCTTTCTAATGTCAAAAACCAGTTTTGGGGGAAAAAGTAAATTCTGATAAAAATGCGTTAAATTCCAGAGTTAATATGTCACAAAATATCTTTGTAAAATAACTTGATTATTTTAAAAAGTTAAATCTCCATCAGGACAATTATGTCCAACACTAACCCAGTTGGTTTTGTTTGGCTTTTGTAGGAGGCTGATCTTCAATTACAAGTATCTTCCAGGTGCTTGTTTTCCTCTGTCTCTCTGCTACCAACTCTTGTATTGTTTCACTTTTTATAAGCAATTTCCAAGCATAAAAGTAATTGGGTAAAAATATAATGAGGAAAAATCAGTAGAATTAACTATAAATCAGCTTTTAATTTCTGTAAATAAAACCATAGATGAAATTTAAAATTGCATCTAAATCTAGGAGATAAATTAGCTATGAAAGAGTTAAATAATTAACATTCTTAACATGCGTGTGTTTGTGCTAAGTGGCTTCAGTCAGGTCCAACTCTTTGTAACCCTATGGAATGTAGCCTGCCAGGTTCCTCTGTCCATTGGATTCTCCAGACAAGAATACTGGACTGGGTGGCCATGGCTGCCTCCAGGGGATCTTCCCAACCCAGGGATCAAACCCATGTCTCTTATATCTCCTTCAGTGGCAGACAGATTCTTTACCACTAGCACCACCTGGGAAGCTCACATTCATAACAGGCTGTGCTGTGCTTTGTCACTCAGTTGTGTCTGACCCTTTGCAAGCCCATGGACCGTAGTCTACGCCAGGCTCTTGTGTCCTTAGGGAGTCTTCAGGCAAGAAGACTGGAGTGGGTTGCCATGCCCTCCTCCAGGGTATCTTCCCAACCCAGGGATTGAACCCAGATCTCCAGCATTGTAGGTGGATTCTTTATCATCTGAGCCACCAGGGAAGCCCCCATCCATAACGGAAAAAGGATTTATTCAAACTGATACAAGTCACCAGAAACTCCCACTGGAAAAACAACATGATTAAGTCAGTTTACAGAAGAAAAAAAAAGATGTGAGTAAAAAAAAGCTAACATGAAATATGGATCCTCCCTGTAGCTCAGACGGTAAAGAATCCGCTTCTAAAGAATTCTATTTAGAAAATAGAATCTGTTTTCTAAATCCTTAACAATTACAATGCAGGAGCCCTAGGTTCGATCCCTGGGTTGGGAAGATCCCCTGGAGAAGGAAATGGCAATCCACTCCAGTATTTTTGCCTGGAGAATCCCATGAATAGAGGAGCTTGGCGGGCTACAGTTCGTGGGGTCGCAAAGAGTCAGACACGACTGGGTAACTAACACTAACTAACTAACATGTGAAAAGATATGATAAATGATTGATCTCATTAAGAGTTAGCAGAATGAAAGTTTAAATGAGCACCTTTTTTACCCCCAATAAAATTAGCAAAGCTTTCCACTTTTTTAGGAAAAAACATAAGAAGCAGCGCAAATAAAAAGTAACCTTCTTTCCCTGATGATTGGAAACACTTCGGTAGTTCATGTCAAAGGCCTTTAAAAATTAATACATGGGGCTTCCATAGTATATCAATGGTAAAGAATCCTCTTGCCAATGCAGGAGACATGGGTCTGATCCCTGATCTGGGAAGATCCAACATGCTGTGGAGCAACTAATCTGAAGTGCCACAACTACTGAGCCCGTGCTCTAGAGCCTGGGAGCACAAGTGCTGAAACCTCACAACCTAGAACTTGTGCTCCACCACAGGAGAAGCTACCACAGTAAGAAGCCTGTACACCACACGCGACTGGAGAGTAGCTGTGTGTGCAGGCTGTCTGCAGTGGGAGAAAAGCCCACACAGCAACGGAGACCCAGCACCATGAATAATAGAGAAATAAGTTTTATTTTTTTTTAATTCATGCAGATATGCCTGGAAGGAAATACACAAGAGTAACATTTATCCTCAGAGATTTAAATTACAGTTTTTTTAAAAATTTTATTTATATTTAATATTCTAGGTTTTATATTTTTAATAGTATCTTTATTTTAAATATCAAGTTGAATAAGTAAGGTCTGTATTTACATGATAAACATGTCATACGTTTTCATCATTTTTTCAGTCAGTCCAGTAGCTTCTTACCATTTTTATGTTTTTTTCCAGGGAATCTTGGACATTGTAGTACTAAGCAAAGGGTATACAAAGAGTGATTTTGCCATCCATACCCTAAAAAATAACTTTGAAGCAGATGCTTATTTTGTTAAAGTCATTGGTGAGTATTTGTTTTATATGCTTTATTATTAAGTATTAACATCTGATTTTGTATTCTGTCAATGCACATTTTCCAAAGAGTAAAACATGCTTCTGTGTAACAACTCTCCAAAGCAGACAGATCAACTTCAGTACAATGCGACCACCCTGTTCAAATTTGCCATCTGTCCCACCAGTGGCTTTTTCCTTTCTGATCCAGAGGCTGTTCAGGAATACTACTGTCACATCTGCTCCAGTCTGGAACAGTTCCTTTTCATGCCCTTAGCAGTTGTAAAGAATACAGGCCTGCGTTCTGTAGTGTGATCCTCTTTCTTCCTTACCCAGTTCAAGATACACATTGTTTACAGAAACGTCACTACATGGAATTTGGTGGAACCTATGCTGTGGCCTTTCGATGCATCATGTCAAGAAACACATGACGTTGCCCTGACCCACCACCATGATGATACCCTTGATCATCTGGTCATCTTGATGACTGCTAGTTTTCCCACCTTAAGTTAACTTTTCCCCTTTATAATTAGTGTTTTGTGGAGAGGTATTCTGATACTTAATGTACTTTCTGCATATCAAATTTTTACCAGTTTTAGAATCCATTGACAACTCCTGCCTAAATCAGCCTTCTATATGACTGTTGTCAATGAGTAGTTCTTTGTTTCCAGGGCTCCTGCATTTTTCAATTGGCATTCTACTCTACATCTGCCATCTCCTCCACCTAACACTTACGTTCATCATAGAGATCCTGAACATGTTGTGTTAAGTGTGTGCCTGGGTATTTTATTTTCTTTGACATGATTATAAATGTCACTGTGTTTTTAAGTTTAGTTTCCACATACTTCTTTTTAGTGTATAGAAACACAGTTGATTTTTGTGTGTTGATCTTATACACTGCAACCTTGCTCAACTCACTTATTAGTTCCAGGGGGATTTTTTAATTTTTATTCTGTGTAACTTTATTTTTTTCTAAACTTTTTATTTTGTATGGGGTATAGCTGATTAACAATGTTGTGATAGCTTCAAGTGAACAGCCATGGGACTCAGCCATACATACACAAGTATCCATTCTCCTCCAAACGCCCCTCCTATCCAGGTTGCCATAGAACATTGAACAGAGTTTCCTATACTATACAATAGGTCCTTGTTGGTTATCCACTTTGAATATAGCAGTGTGTACATGTCCATCCCAAACTCCCTGACCCTTCCCCCACATCCTTCCCCCTGGCAACCATAAGTCTCAAATTATCTTAAGTCTGTGAGTCTCTTTCTGTTTTGTAAGTAAGCTCATTTGTATCCTTTATTTTTAGAGTCCATATAAGGAATATATGGACACATATAAGGCATGTCATATATTTCTCCTTCTCTGTCTGACTTACTTCACTTAGCATGACACTCTCTAGGTCCATCAGTGTTGCTGCAAATGGCATTATTTCATTCTTTTTAGTGGCCAAGTAATACTCCGTTGTATATATCTACCACATCTTCTTTATCCATTCTTCTGTCGGTGGACATTTAGGTTGTTTCCATGCCTTGGTTACTGTAAACAGTGTTGCAATGAACACTGGGGTATATATATCTTTTCAGATCATGTTTTTCTTCAGATATATGCCCAGGAGTGGGATTGAAGGGTCATATGGTAACTCTGTTTTTAGTTTTTTAAGGAACTTCCATACTGTTCTCCATAGTAGCTGAACCAATTTACAGTCCCACCAACAGCATAGGATGGTTCCCTTCTCTCCATACCCTCTCCACCATTTATTGTTTGTGGGTTTTTTGATGATAGCCATTCTGGTAGGTGTGAGGTGATATCTCATTTTAGTTTTGATTTGCATTTATCTAATAATCAGAGATGTTGAATATCTTCTTATATGCTTCTTGGCCATCTATATGTCTTGTTTGGAGAAATGTCTATTTAGGGCTTCTGCACAGGCAGAAGGATATAAAATTATCCTTCTATCTGTGCCCTTACTGATTCCCACAACAGCACAGATCCATAGAATGCTCTTCAGACAGGAGACTTTCTGTGCTACAGAATTGGAGGGGTTCCCTAGCTCCCCTGAATCAGAACTAGCTCCTAGCTCTAATTGTTTTCCTCTTATTCCTGTCAGCTTTTAGAGCTTCTCATTCTGATTCTACTAATACTTAGCACAAATTTCTAACAAACATATGTGAACCTGTATTTCCTTGGATTGTTAAAATTTTAACAGTATCTTCACCTTTCACTTCCCAAATAAGATGAGACCTTTCAAAAGCTTTTGTCCCCTGCCTCCTTCCAGATTTTGTTGAAATAATGTGGAAATTTATTTCTGAATGATTGACTTAGTTTTACCTTTTTTTTTTTGAAGGATAATTGCTTTACAGAATTTTGTTGTTTTCTGTCAAATATCAACATGAATCAGCCATAGGTGTACATATGTGCCCTCCCTCTTGAACCTCCCTTCCATCTCACTCCCCATCCCACCCCTCTAGGTTGATACAGAGCCCCTGTTTGAGTTCCCTGAGACTTCACAGCAAATTCCCACTGACTGTCTATTTAACATATGGTAATGTAAGTTTCCATGTTATTCTCTCCATACATCTCACCCTCTCCTCTCCTCTCCCCATGTCCATAGTCTTTCTCTGTGTCTCTTTCTCCACTGCTGCCTTGCAAATAAATTCATCAGTACCATCTTTCTAGATTCCATATATATATGCGTTAGTATGCAATATTTCTCTTTCTCTTTCTGACTTACTTCACTCTGTATAATAGGCTCTGGGTTCATCTACCTCATTAGAACTGACTCAAATGTGTTCCTTTTTTAAGGCTGAGTAATATTCCATTGTGTATATGTACCACAACTTCTTTATCCATTCATCTGTCAGTGGACATGTAGATTGCTTCCGTGTTCTAGCTATTGTAAATAGTGCTGCAATGAATATTGAGGTACAAGTGTCTTTATCAACTTTGGTTTCCTCAGGGTATATGCCTGGGAGTCAGATTGATGGGTCATATGGTGGTTTTATTCCTAGTTTTTTAAGGAATTTCCATACCGTCTTCCATAGTGGCAGTATCAATTTACATCCCCACCAACAGTACAAGAGTGTTCCCTTTTCTCCACACCCTCTCCAACATTTATTGTTTGTAGGCCTTTTGATGATGGCCATTCTAACTGGTGTGAGGTGATACCTCATTGTAGTTTTGATTTGCGTTTCTCTAATAATGAGCAATGTTAAGCATCTTTTCATGTGTTTGTTAGCCATCTGTTTGACAAAATTCAGCACCCATTTATGATTAAAACTCTTCAAAAAATGGGCATAGAAGGAACCTACCTCAACATAGTAAAGGCCATATATGATAAGCCCACAGGAAACATTATTCTCAGTGGTGAAAAACTGAAAGCATTCCCACTAACATCAGGAACAAGACAAGGGTGTCCACTCTCACCACTGTTATTCAACAAGTTTTGGAAGTCCTGGCTACAGCAATCAGAGAAGAAAAAAAAAAGGAAAGGAATCCAGATTGGAAAAGAAGAAGTAAAGCTCTCACTGTTTGCAGGTGACATGATACTATACATAGAAAACCCTAAAGATAGTATCAGAAAATTACTAGAGCTAATCAGTGAATTTAACAAAGTCACAGGATACAGAATCAATACACAGAAATCACTTGCATTCCTATATAGTAACAATGAAAAATCAGAAAGAGAAATTAAGGACTCAATCCCATTCGCAACAGAAAGAATAAAATATCTAGGAATAAATGTACCTAAGAAGACAAAAGAATGTATATAGAAAATTATAAGACACTGATGAAAGAAATCAAAGACAACATAAACAGATAGAGAGATAGTCCATGTTCCTGGGTAGGAAGAATCAGTATTGTGAAAATGACTATACTGCCAAATGCAATCGACTCAGTGCTATCCCTGTCAAATTACCAATAGCATTTTTCGTAGAACTAGAACAAAATATTTCACAACTCATATGGTTTTACCTTTTGTACCTTCTATTTTCTAAATCCTTAACAATTTATAGCCGTGTTAGCAATGATCGTTTATACTTAACAAGTTACTAGCTTTACTGTCACCTTATACTTATATACTACATGTTTGCTGCTGCTGCTGCTGCTAAGTCGCTTCAGTCGTGTCCAACTCTGTGCGACCCCATAGACGGCAGCCCACCAGGCTCCCCCGTCCCTGGGATTCTCCAGGCAAGAACACTGGAGTGGGTTGCCATTTCCTTCTCCAATGCATGAAAGTGAAAGTGAAGACGCTCAGTTGTGTCCGACTCCTCGTGACCCCATGGACTGCAGCCCACCAGGCTCCTCCATCCATGGGATTTTCCAGGCAAGAGTACTGGAGTGGGGTGCCATTACCTTTCTTCATTCAAATTCTGGAGTGTTTCTTCAAGAGATTTTCAGAAAGGTATACATAGGTTAATATATTTTCAGAGTACTGGTATGTTTTAAAATATCTTTTATTAAGCATAGAATTTTTTAATTTAAAAATTTTAATTTAAATTAATTTTTAACTTAATTTAAAAAATGAATGAAAGATAGGTAATCAATAACAGATAAAAAGTTTTCTGTATACAGTCTAAAATAATGTCTAAATGACAAGAATGACTGAAATGGGAGTCTTTATTTCACATGTGCTATTTGATTATGACATTTGCTTTGTATTCATGTGTTTTAAAGAAACAAAAACTAAAGACATTTTCAGAGAAATGAATGTGAATAGCCACCCATAATCCAGGCAAGGATTTTTCATTTCAAATGTTACTAAAACCATTATACAGTATTGACCTTTAGTTTTGACTTTCTATCATTCTTCTCCCCACCTGTACATTTATCTAGTGTGACAGTATTTATGCACAATTACTGCAGTTTTCTTTGAGTTTTGGCATTTGTGTAAAGTAGCTAATGTAAACTGAATCACAAAACCAGAAGTGAAAGTTTTATACTTGAAATATCTTTAAGTATACAAAGACATAATGTAAAGTGTGGTTTGGCATGAAATGTTAAGGTCCTGAGCATTGTCGTTTTAAGGAAAACTTACAGATTTTACATCCCATTGGTCATGTTTTAAGCTAATTTAATGCACATAGCTCATTAAACATTTTAATTGCAGTTTTTCATTTAACTGTGACTAGGCTGTCTTCTTAAATTTCATTAATCGTTTTTAAACAACTTTGGTTTTTAAAGTCTAGGGGTATTAGAAATTACTTTTTAGAACAGTTTATTTAAAGGGGTATTATAAAATGCTATAATAAATCTCTTTAGACCTTTATGATGTGGTTATAAATACTAATAAATTATAAAAGTTGATGAAGTTGTTAAAAATCCTTAAACTAGACCTGAATCAACCAAGGTCACCTAATTAGTAGGAAAACATTTATTGACAACTTAAAATGAAAACATTATGTTTAGACTTGACAGGAAACAACAAAATTCTATAAAGCAATTATCCTTCAATTAAAAAATAAATTTTAAGAAAAAAAAAATGAGGTACTTCAAAACTAAAGAGTTAAAAAAGAGTTCTTGATATCAAGAAGCTCACAGTGGCCAAAAAAAAAAACCACACAAATAGTAGGAGGCTGAAATTATATACCAGTATCTGTCCTGCTGGGGCTTCGAAGTTGGCTCAGTGGTGAAGAATCTGCTTGCCAATACAAGAAACATGTGTTTGATCCCTGGGTCAGGAAGATTCCCTGGAGAAGGAAATGGCAACCCACTCCAGTATTCTTGCCTGGAAAATCCTATGGACAGAGAAGCCTGGAGGGCTTCAGTCCATGGGGTCGCAGAAGAGTCAGAACACCAACTTGTTCAGTCGCTCAGTCAAATAAACTATCAATAAGAATCGATTAAATTGTGTTGTATCCATACTGTTTTGTTGTTCAGTTGCTAAGTCATGTCCGACTCTGCAATCCCATGGATTGCAGCACGCCAGGCTTCCTTGTCTCTCACCATCTCCCAAGAGCTTGCTCAAACTCATGTGAGTAATGCATTCCAACCATCTCGTCCTCTATCGTCCCCTTCTCTTGCCTTCAGTCTTTCCCAGCATCAGGGTCTTTTCATTAAGTAAACAACAACAACAACAAAAGCTATGCTGTTAAATTTCCCTTTCCCATAATGGGCCCTTTTATGTGTTTTAGCTGTTCCCAGTTTTTGTTATAGTTGCTTACGAAAAATGTTTTACTGTACTTATGTGTGCTCAGACACTCACTCAGCAATGTCAGACTCTTTGCGACCTCATACCTGATGTGAAGAACTGACTCATTTGAAAAGACCCTGATGCTGGGGAAGATTGATGGCGGGAGGAGAAGGGGACGACAGAAGATGAGATGGTTGGATGGCATCACCGACTCAATGGACATGAGTTTGAGTAAACTCCAGGAGTTGGTGATGGACAGGGAGGCCTAGTGTGCTGTAGTCCATGGGGTCGTAAAAAGTCGGACATGACTGAGCAACTGAACTGAACTGAACTGAAATGATCAGCCCCCAGGTTCCTTTGCCTGTGGGATTCTCCTGGCAAAAATACTGGAGTAGGGGGCAATTTTCTCCTCCAGGGGATCTTCCTAACCGGACATTTCCTCCTCCAGGGGATCTTCCTGACACCAGGATCAAAACTGCAACTCTTACATCTCCTGCATTGGCAGACAGATTCTTTACCACTGGTGCCACCTGGGAAGGCCTTTATTATACTTATAGCCATATGTTTTAAACAAAAAATTTAACTGTTCCACTTGTAGGAATTGAGCTTTTACTATAATAATAACTTCTACCTTGGAACATTTAGGAGTTGTTTGTTTTGTTTTGTTTTCTAACTAAAGCAAAAAGGATGGAATTTTTGTTTTGATGTCACTGAGGAAATTACATTCTTGCACTGATTTAATTCACTATTGGTACTTTTTAGTTGTTCCTCAGCTTGACTTTTGGAGTCTTAAAATAGTAATTTCAGAGTGATGTTTATAAAAACATTTCCTTTTGATTATGTAAGAGACTTTTAAGGCATTATTCTTTTTTATTTGTAAATTTTTAATTTGGTATTTATTTTGCTTTTTCATTATAAAAATAAGGCAGCCTATTGTGAAAACATTTGAAAAGTCTGGAAAAGTATTAATATTTTTTAAAATCTATGATCTTTTTACCACTTATTAGATACAACTATTCTGAACACTGAGCATTCTGGTAGTTCCTAAAGTTTCAAAAGTACCTGCAGCAATGAAAGCTGACGCTTTTCAATCCTGGAATCCATAATGATAGAATCTATAATTTATTTTAAAAGACAAACAAGAGTAGCTAACATTTATTGTTTATCATGTGCCAGGTCCTCTGTGTATTTTGCATGTGTTATCTCATATACCTATACATGATAATTTTTAATGACAATATATGTGAAGTATAACTTTTCAAAATATTATAATCTTACATATTCTATAAGGAGAAAGAGAAAGTACAAAATTTAGCTTACAAAACAACAAGTTATACCTCTGGTTCTTTTCTTCATTTCTGAGTTTAGAGAGCATGTATCATCCATGATCCAGCCTCATTCATTCAGACTCTGCCTGTTCAAGGCTCCCACTTTTCTAGATAATTTTCTTGTATGTGAGCAGACTTATACAAAGTGAAAGTGAAGTTGCTCTGTCATGTCCGACTCTTTATGACCCCGTGGACTGTAGCCTACCAGGCTCCTCAGTCCATGGAATTTTCCAGGCAAGAGTACTGGAGTGGGTTGCCATTTCCTTCTCCAGGGGATCTTCCCAACCCAAGGATCGAACACAGGTCTCCCGCACTACAGGCAGACGCTTTACTGTCTGAGCCACAAGAACCCTTTAAAACCAGACTATTTCCCTCTGTGCCAGGTCAGAGTATTAAGCACCTGAAGCAAGATAGATCCCGTTTGGAATGATAGGATTTGGAAGCTTTTGTAAACCTTATAAATTATTTTAAAACAAGGAAAGGTGAAGTGATTTGCATTGGCTCACACTTAATGGAATATCCTATACTGCATGATTAGAAAGCCTAAAAAGAGCTGAACTTCAGGTTTTTAGCCAGTGTTAGTATCAGGTAGTTACTTTGGGATTTGTTCTTGGTGAGTACTAATGACCTGTATAGATTTTAGTATGATTAATCTGATATGTACTGAAACTGACAACAACAAAAATCCTGTTAATAACAGAAAATGAACTACTAACACATATAAAATGTAGGCTGTATTGTGTTTCTCAGCAACATTTGATTCAGTTCTTTCTTTGTTTTTGAAGAAATTACATCTAATTATAATATGTTTAAACATTAAAGCTATGTTTAAACCATACTGTGAACCTGTCACATTAATATACTGACAAAGATGAGAAGAGAAATGAAAATAAAAATTTTCCTTTTATAGCCTATTATTTGAAGAAACCTAATGCTTTTCAGCTTTTTAAAAATTGTATTAGTTCAAGGGAGAAAGACAGTAAGATGTATGTATGTGAGTAGGTGTGTTCCTTTTTTTCTAATGGTAAAACTAAAGGAGGGTCACAGAGGCATTTAGAGAGAAAGCCAAAGCTAAGTAAAATTTCAGTGTTCCTTAACAAAAGCAGTAGTATAATGGCTGAAAATAGCCAAAGACATTTTTTTTCCTGCCTTACGTCAAACGTACATAGTGAGTGCAGCCCAGAAATGATACAGTCTAAATATGCCTTTCCTGCTGCAGTGCCCATATGGATGTCCCTGGAAAAAAAGTCAGGTTGTTTCATAGTGAAATAATAATTTCAGGCTAAGAACAAGTTAACCTTTGTTTGGGAGTTCTGCATTCCTAATTAAACAGTTAGCAATATTATCAACAATATTAAACAATAAACATTCTTAAACAATAACATTAAGTTATTAACAATAACATTAATTAATTGTGTTAATTAACACAATATCTGAAGGAATAAGTATTATTCCTTCTTGTGTCTTTAGTTGCAAAACCCAAGGAAATGCATATTCTATCTGTATTATGTAGACAACTTTTTATAAGACATATATGTGTGCAGACACACCTCAGAGATACTCAGGTACTTGGTTACAGATGGCTGCAATAAGTGAGTATCGCAATAATGTGGGTTAACAAGCTTTTTGGTCTCCCAGTGCCTATGAAAGTTATGTTTATATCATGCTTTATTAACTGTTCAACATCATTATGTCTTAAAAAATTATAATTGTAATTTAAAAATATTTTATTGCTAAAATATGCTAAGCATCGTCTGAACTTTCAGCAAGTCATAGTAATAACATCAAATACCACAGATCATTGTAATAAATGATAAAGCTTGAAATATTGTGAGAATTACCAAAATGTGACACAGAGACACAAAATGAGCAAATGCTGATAGAACAATGGCCCTGACAGATTTGCTTGACACAAGGTTGCTGCAGATCTTCAATTTATTTTATAAAAAACACAATATCTGAGAAGTGTAATAATGCAAAGCTCAGTAAACCAAGATATACCTATATAATATATATGACATATGTATGATATGTATATCTATGATACATTTAAATCTTCTCATTATGACCCTATTTCACACTATTACAGTGTGAAACTTCAAATTTAATAGAGGAAGTCTTGTTAAAAACAAAAATAGATACAGGAACTCAATTTTTATCTTGCTATATATAAAATGAAAGAGACTCATGTAATTTCAAATAAATACTCTCAACTGTGCTAAACAAAACACAGACATTTTATCTTGTACAGAAAATAAAGTAATTCAGTGGTTCATTGATTTCCCATCTTATATAAATATAGGAAAATGTGTTTTTTAAATGAGTTAGTGTCTAGTGACCACATGGTCTTTCTAAAGAGTGTCATTCCCTTTCTGACCTTGAGTAATGTACTGGCCCAAGCTTCAGTTTCTGCTCTTGAAGAAAAAAGGGTGGGAGGAGGAGGGTAACTAGACTTACTTCACAGCCTTGCTATGAGGATTAAGGTAGAGCATATATGAAACTTCAGCATATGAACTTTGGGGGCGGGGTGGTACACACATTCAGTCCATGACAGTGGATTATAGTAAGTTGGTAACAGTATCTGGATAGTTCGGTTAAAGTGATTTTTATTTTCTCCTTTTTCCTTCTCTATATTTTTAAATTTTTTCTCGAATAACATATGTTATTATAGAAAAGTATTCACAAATATATATAGTAAGTGAATGGTAGATTAGTGGTAGCTTTGGGCCAGGGGTGGGAATGGGGCATGACGGCTGAAAGGTACAGGGTTTCTTTATTGTGATGAAAACTGATTGTGTTGATGACTGCACAATTCTAGGAATTTACTAAAATCCACTGAATAGGACCCTTTGAACGGGTGATTGCTCTGGTGTGTGAATTATATATATCTCAGCAAAGTTGCTATAAAAATGAATGTATGAAGGGAGTTTTGGAAATACTGTAGATCTGTTTATTAGCACTTACAGTCACTATATCCAGTATCTTCTCCCACATTTGCACATTATTGTCTTCACTTTGACTGCTACTTAGTTTTTCTCAGTGAGGATCTATCTTATGTAGCAAGCATCTGTTGCTGTCAACTTGGAAGAGGAAGATGTACGCATGTAAAAATAGCTAAAGAACAGTGAAAAGAACTTTATACTCAAATGTTAAATGGAACTATATGTATATAAGATTATTAAGATCAAAGAAGTCTTCTGTGAAGATGATAGTTGAGAACCTAGATCCTTGACAGATGGTTAAGGTTTGGAAAAACCAAAATGAGTAGTGGTATAACATTCTAGGAAGGAGAAGCCATGATCATAGTAATAAAGAATGAGCAGATAGAAAGAAGTAGAAACTAACTCACCTCCATGTACTGTGTTGAAGATTAATAAGAGAGAATATTGATAGTATCATTGATAAATGGGCACCTATGACAAAGAAAAGATTTTGTCAGTGACCCAATAACTACAGAGACTTACTGAATTAATCAAGATTCTCCAGAAAAACAACATCAATAGAATACAGAAAAAGAGAAAGATTTATTGTAGGAAATTAATTCATAAAGTTATGGAAGCTGACACGTCCAAAATCTGCAGAGCCAATGCCCATTTTGAGTCACAAGGCCAGCAGGCAGCTGTAGAACCAGGAAGAATGGTGTCCAGTTCATTGGGCAGGAAAAGGTGGTGTTCTAGTTTGAAGACCCATCAGGCAGGAGGCTTCTTCCTCAGGAGACGTCAGTCTTTTGTTCTGTTCACCTGGGTGGATGAGGCCCGCACATTATGGAAAACAATTCGCTTTACCCAGTTTACTGATTAAATGTTAATCTTATCTGAAAACACCCTCACAGACACACCTAGTTGGCACATAAAATTATGTCACACTTACTATTTAAATTCTTCATCAAAAAAGTCTGTGATCAAGTGTGCTGATAAAGAAAATGAATTTTACAGCAATGTTCAGAAGGAAAAAATAGATGTTCATTAAAAAAATTGATGTTCTGACCTGAGGGCTTTGACAAGAGTAACCACCTAGGAGTACAGACATCTAGGTGTGAGCTGACAAGACAGTGGAAATACAGTTGTAGCAATGGGTGTTCAGGTGTATAGCTTGATAAGATTTTACACAGGTACCTTCCCTTATAGCCACACTCCAATCAAAATAAAATATTTCCAGTACCCAAGAAGGGCCCCTTCCTTATATTCCCTGCAAAAGTATAACCACTGTTCTGATCTCTGTCACCACAGTTTTTCCTTTTCTAGCTGTCACATAAATGTAATCATATAGTATATACTCTTTGTGTCTGACTTCTTTTATTTAATATTATATCTCTGAAATTCAGCCAACATATACATTTGTAAATGTAATCTTACTGAACATATTTGCCTTTGTCTTTTTTTTTTTTAATTTTAGCAAGAGAGTATAAACCCTCTTTCATGTCAACACTTAGAGGTCTCTCATGCTTTAATAGCTCCATGTCATTCCATAAAACTATAGATGTTCCATAATTTATTTAGCATTTTCACTCTTAGTGGACACATAGGTAGTTTCTAATATTTCATATACATGAATTTGATGAGTTGAGAGGCTGTGTTTTTAGTGTTAATAGACAATACTAAGTTACCTTTCCCAAAAATCACAGACATTTATATCCGACCAGCATAACACTGTCCAGTTTACCACATATCATCTGAGTGCTCTGAATTTTTATTTCACTAAGAAATTTGGTTTTTTAAAATTTTGCACCATGCAAATGGTAAAAAAAATACAGGAGTCTATAATAGTGAAAAGTAAGTCCCTTTTGCACCAGTGTTTCCCAGTGGTCCAATTCTTCCCGCCCAAAGCAACCTCTTCTTTGTGTCCAAGATATTTTATGCACTTAAACAAGCACATGTGTTTATATGCTTTTATTTTACGTAAGTGGTAGTTCTAGACTTTGCTTTCTCCATTTAACAATGTATCTTAGAGATTAAGATACTTAGAGAGCCTTAACAATATAGTCTAGAGCTACCTCATTGTTTTAACTATCAAACAGTATCATGTAGTATGGATACTGTTCATGTTCATGGGTTCTCAAAAAATGGAGAAGAGGGCCACAAAGGATGAGACAGTTAGATAGCATCACCAACTCAGTGGATGTGAATTTGATGGTGAAGGACAGAGAAGCCTGGCGTGCTACCGTCCATGGGGTTGCAAAGAGTCGGACATGACTTAGCAACTGAACAACAACACTATGAATACAACATAATTTAATCAGTTCTTATTGATACCAGTTTATTTTCATTCTCTTGTTATTATAATTAATACCTGTAGAATAAATTCCTAAAAATGGAACTACTAAAAAATAATATATGTACACTTTTAAAATAAACTCTGTTGAACTCTACATGTAGAAAAGTGTACATAAGTACAGAGGTCTACACGTTTCGACAAAGTAAATATACACATGTAAATACACCCAGATCAAGAAAAGCATGATACCAGCAACCAGAAGCTTCCTCATGCCCACCCTTTCTGCTAAGCCCAGTTCACCTGAAGGTAACCAGTAATTTAATTTCTAACACTTTAGATTAATTCTGCCTGGTTTTGAATTTGTAAGTATTTTTTATTTTAACAGATGTCCCATCATGAAAATTTGATGTTGACACTGCTACTTCTATATAGGAGAATTCACATTTCCTAACACCTTTACCAACCCAAAAGATTATTAAACTTTTTGAGTTTTGCCAACTATAAAGTGAAAAGTGTTGTCTTATTTCACATTCTTCTTACACTGAGTAAAGTTCTGCATCTTTTCATATGTTCAAGAGCCATTTGTACTTTTATTTCTATAAATGGGTCTGTCCTTTTTCATTTCCTTAATGATTTATACCATAGTATATATTAATCTTTTGTGATATATTTTGTAAATATTCTTCATAGTTTATCATTTATCTTTGCTTTTGTTTTCCCTACAGACATTTTTATTGGTCTTTCATTTTTTCCTTTCTGTTAGGGTATAAAATTGATTTTTTTTTTCCTGACTAGTGAGGCTGAGTATCTTTCATCCTGGTTTTTTTTATTATTTGTACTTTCTCTTCTGGATATTGCTTCTCTATATCCTTTGTTTTTATTAGATTATCATCTCATCATCCATATCTAGAAGCTCTTTGTATGTTAGCAAGTATCTCTTTGTATTTTTTTTTAAAGTTCATAGCCCCTTGTCATTTTTTTAATTTTATGGTATCTTTTATTTTGTAACAGCTTTATTGAGATGTAATTTACGTACCATACCGTTTGCCCATTTCACGTATACAATTCAGTGGCTTTTTGCATATTAACAGAATTGTGCCAATATCACCACAAACATTTTCATCACCACAGAAGAAGCCTATACCCCTTTAAAAATTTTTAATTTTATACTAGAGTATAGTTGATTAACAGTGTTGTGATAGTTTCATGTGTACTGCAGACTGATTTAGTTATACATGTATCTATTCTTTTTCAAATCATTTTCCCATTTAGGTTGTTATACAATATTGAGCAGAGTTCCTGGTCTTAGACAGTAGGTCCTAGTATAGCAGTATGTACATCTCAATTCCAAACTTTCTATCCCTTTCCCTCTCTGCCCCGCCCCGCCCCCCCCACCCTGCTCTCCTGGTTCATTCTCTAAGTCTGTGAGTCTGTTTCTGTTTTGTAAATAAGTTCATTTGTACCAGTTCTTTTTTGATACTGCATATAAGCAATATCATATTATGTTTCTTTCTCTGACCACTCAGTATAGCAAAAACTAAAAATAGAGCTACCATATGATCCTGAAACCCTGTACCCTTTAGCTGCCACCATCAATCCCCCAGCCCCAGCCCTCGGCAACCACTACTTTCTGTATTCATAGATTTATCTGTCCTGGATATGTCATATAAATGGGGTCATATAATATGCGGTCTTTTGTGACTGACTTCTTTCACTTGCCATAATGTTTTTAAGATCCATCTTTGATGTAGCATGCATCAGCACTTTATTCCTTTTAATTGTCAAATATCCACATGAATTGTCAAATATCAATATGAATATTCCACATTTTGTTTATCCATCAGTTGATAGACATTTGGATGATTTCTACTTTTTGGCTATCGTGAATAATACTGTTGTGAACATTCATGTACAAGTTTTTGTGTGGACATATATTTTAATTCCTCTTGATATATACCTAAGAATGGAATGGCTGGGTTAAATGGGATTCTTTGTTCACCTTTTTAAGGAATTGCCATTTCCAAAGCAGCTGAACCATTTTGCATTCCCATAGAAATGTATGAGTATCCAGTTTCTCCACATCTTCACCCAAATTTGTAATCTGACTTTATAATCATACCCATTCTAATGGGTATGAAGCCTGGTGTGCTGCAGTCCATGGGGTCGCAAAGAGTCAGACACAACTTGGAGACTGAACAACAACAAAATGGGTGAGAAATGGTATCTCATTTGTTTGCTGTTTAGTTGCTAAGTCTTGTCCAACTCTTTGCGACCCCATAAGACTGTAGCCCACTAAGCTCCTCTGTCCATGAGGTTTCCCAAGCAAGAATATGGAATGGGTTGCCATTTCCTTCTCCAGGGGATCTACCCAGGGATCAAACCCAGGTCTTCTGCATTGGCAGGAGAATTCTTCACCACTGAGAGACCAGGGAAGCCAGTATCTCATTATGGGTTTGTTTGTTTACAATCTTAACCTTTTAGTGTGTGCAGTTAAAAAAAAAAACGTAAAATTTACTGTCTTAACCATTTTTAAGTGTTCAATAGTGTTAAGTATATTTATATTGTTGTGAACCAGATTCCAGAACTTTTTCATCTTGTAAATTTGAAACTCTGCACCCATTTAACAGCTGTCCCCTCTCCCTCCCCCTAAACCCTGGCAACCACCATTCTACTTTTTTTCCTCTGAATTTGACACTTAGATACCTCATGTAAGTGGTATCATACAGTATTTGTCTTTTGATGATTGGCTTGCTTAGCATAATGTCCTCAAAGTTCATCCATGTTATAACATGTGACAGGATTTCTTCCCTTTTTAAAGTGAATAATATTCCTTCTGAGTGTATACCAAGCTTTGTTTGTTCATTCATCTGCCGCTCTTGTTATTGTTCAGTCTCTCAGTCAGGTCTGACTCTTTGCAACCCCATGGACTGCAGCATGTCAGGCTTCCCTATCCTTCATTACCTCCCAGAGTGTGCTCAGATTCACTTATCTGCTAATGGACATTCATTTGGGTCGTTTCCACCTCATGGATATTGTGAATTGTGTACATTTCATTGTGATTTTGCTATACATTTCCCTGATCACTAATGATGCTGAGCCTCTTTTCATGAGCTTTCTGTATCTCTATATCATCTTTGGAGAAATTCCTATTCAGATCCTTCGCCCATTTTTTAACTGGGTTGGCTTCTTATTACCGAAGCACATGTGTGAAGTCACTCAGTCATGTCCGACTCTTTGTAACCCCGTGGACTGTAGCCCGCCAGGCTCCTCTCTCCATGGGATTCTCCGGGCAAGAATACAGGAGTGGATTGCCATTTCCTTCTCCAGGGGATCTTTCCAACCCAGGGATTGAACCCAGGTCTCCTGCATTGCAGGCAGATGCTTTATCCTCTGAGCCACCAGGGAAGCCAACTGAAGCATAAGAGTTCTTTATTAGTACTGTCTTTGCCCAGTGTAATTTTCATGTTATGAATCAAAGTCTAACTTTATTTTCCTCCAGGTAGCCAACTATCCAGTACCATTTATTGAATAATCCATCTTTTACCTTTTCTAACAAGCATTTATTGAGCAAATACATTTGGCTAGGCCCTAAAAACATGATAAAAATTATGCAGAACTTTCATTCTGGTACAAAGACAGACTTGTGAGTAAATAGTGTACTGTTTAGCAAGATGTTTTAATGAAGGCTTAGGGAAATCATTTTAGGACAAGTGAAAAATAAGTACTAATGTCTGCCTAGAGTTGAACCCATGGCTGATTCATGTCGATGTATGGCAAAAACCACTACAGTATTGTAAAGTAATTAGCCTCCAATTAAAATACATAAATTAATTTTTAAAAAGGAGAGGGAGAATTAAGGTCATAGAGTGAGAATAAGAGAGTGAGAACTAGGCACTGTGCTGGGGTAAGGAACTTAAACATTAAAAACTGATTTGGAGGTATAAAATATTTTTTTCACTGGTTCCTCAGGTCATATTTAATATAAGCGCTCTGTAGTAAATAAACAGGTGTTTTCCTTTGTGATGAAATATGTCATTCATTGTTTAATGCCTTTGCATTTTATATACCCTTCCCAAGTATAAGACTTCTGTTAGAATGATTATCATTTCACATTTGTGGAATATGAATAAACATATAGAACCATTTTCCTATGGATATATTTAAACTAGCCAGTAATCACAATTATTATTCATACAGTTCATTACTGAGCGGTATTATCAGTTATTTTCCTTTAATTTATAACATATAGAATATTTACTAGCACATAAAGTGTGCCCTCTTATAAAGAAATTCGTTTGCATGAGGTGCTAGTAATATAGTCATGTTTCAAAGCTTATATTAGTTATAGAAAGAATATTCAGATATCCTTTGTGGTGGTGGTTCAGTCACTCAGCTGTGTCCAACTCTTTTGTGTCCCCATGGAAATAAGCAAGTTGACAATATATACAGCCTTGACATGCTCCTTTCCCAATTTTGAACCAGTCCGTTGTTTCATGTCTGTTTCTAACTGTTGCTTCTTGACCTGAGTACAGGTTTCTCAGGAGGCAGGTAAGGTGGTCTGCTATTCCCATCTCTTGAAGAATTTTCCACAGTTTGTTGTGATCCACACAGTCAAAGGCTTTAGTGTAGTCAGTGAAGCAGATGTTGTTCTGCAATTCCTGTGCTCTTTCTATGATCCAGTGGATGTTGGCAATTTGATCTCTGGTTCCTATGCCTTTTCTGAATCTAGTTTGTCTTGTACATCTGTAAGTTCTCAGTTCACATGCTGTTGAAGCCGGTCTTGAAGGATTTTGAGCATTACCATGCTAGCATGTGAAATTAGCACAATTGTGTGGTAGTTTGAACATTCTTTGGCATTGCCCTTCTTTGGGATTGGAATAAAAACTGACCTTTTCCAGTCCTGTGGCCACTGCTGAGTCTTCCAAATTTGCTGGCATATATAGTTACGTTTTCCATAAAGGTTATCAAGGGTGCCTAAATTCTTTGACCCAGAAAATTTGAATAGATAAATGGTAACAATCTGGTTTGAGATATGAAATATTAAATGTTCTATTTGGTTTTTTTCAATATAAGTTTTAATTGGTTTGTACTTCTCTGTCAGATTCTAAGTCATCCTTGGAATGTAGCTAGCCAGCTGGGAAACAGGGCCAACAGGTATCTTATATATCCATGATTAACTATATCACCTATATATTTCAAAAATGGCATCAGCTTAACTGCTTAATAAAGGCTTTTGAAATAACTGGCATAAAGTGAACACAGAAATTTAACTTACTCAGATCTAAAGAAACTGGGTTGATTTTTACTTGTGATCATGAATCAACAGGGCATATTAATAGATTTTAGGGGGAAATTAGAGCTCACTTTAAATATAAGCTTACATTATAACAGTAATAACAGGCTTTTTTAAATTTTTCCACAGTTCTTAGTGGTCTCTGTTCTAATGACTGTCCTCGTAAGATAACAGTAAGTAACCTTAATTCTTAGTTGTAAATATTTCTGTTAAAGTTCTCTGCATGATAGATACACACAAAATAGTTGTTATAGGCTAAATCAAATTGATGTTACTTTTAAAAGTGATTAAAATGTCCTTCATTGCTCAAGTAAAGTTTACTAGGAATAAAGTTCCTTTCCTAAAAACTTTCTCACCTCAAGGTTTATTTCCTTAATGAGTCTTCTCTGATACACTTGGAAAAATGACCACAGCTCCCATCATTTCTGGGCATCCTGCTGCCGTTTCACATGTGTAATACTTGGTCACACTTTATCTGTTCATATTTAATGCATTTCCCCAGACTGTAATCCCTTGAGGTCAAGAACCGTGCCATCTTTGAATACCTCATTCATAGCACAGGGTCAAGCATATAGTAGATAAGTAATGAATTTTTGGTATAATCTTAATATTGACTTGCTGTCTAGTGGAATGTTTCCATGAAATAACAAAATGTGAAAATAGTAAGAAACTGTCAATTCACTTAAATTGTAATGAGAATACTAAATTTTATTTAAAAGCATGAGTGCATTCACAGGTGTGTGTATGTGTGTGTGTGTTGGTATATTCTTGTTTGAGTCCTTGTAGTAACCTTTGTTACATAAGGAGTTACCCTGAATTTAAAGATGAGAAAACTTGAGGCTCAGAGAAATAAACTGTCCAAAGTCATAGAGCCATTAAATAGTGTAACTAAAACACAGAACTAGGTATTCTGATTATAGCCTCATATTTTTAACACACCTTTAAAGCATTGCTTCATCATCAACGTCCTGTGTATGGTTGGGAAACGTCCTATATTTAACACATTTGGAATCCCTGACCCAGAGATTTGCATGCAAAGATTTAATCTAGACTCTTCTTGAGAGCAAGACCTCTGGAGAAATGAAGACTGTCAGAAGAAGTTGGTCTGTGAGTTGTGAAGCAAAGATGGCCCAGATTGAAGCAAAAGGGCCATGCCTTTGTATTCTGCATCAATCAGACATTGCATGCAGGCAGTCCCCAGGAAGGGGTTATAATTTGTACAGGCCAGCTCCCTTTGGCTGAGAACAATTTTTAGGTTAAGAACTCAGCTGTGAGCTATCCTCAACCAATACTTGGAGCAGCTCAGGGAATACTGTCTCACTCCTAAAGGGGACGTCTGTCACCACAGCCACTATGAGTACCACATGAGTACCTGGTCAGACATATCTGCTTTCATATCAAAAATGTGGACATATCGAAGGGGAGGTCTGAGGAGGAGAGATGCAGAGGGTACATGGGAATTCTTGGTACTTTGCACTTAATTTTGCTGTGAATCTGAAACTGCTAATAAAAATAATGTGTGTTTTTTTTAATTAAGTTCAAGTCTGACTAACTGGAGGCCAAAGATTAACTTGGCTGTTCAAGAATTGTCTACCCAGTTTGTGAAACATTCAGACCCTTTGTTCCTCTTTTCTCTGATAGTCCCATCATGTGGCTCTTTCATTACCCTAGTCAAGCAAAGTTTTAGCAGAAAAATTGGTAGAAAAGGCCGTTCGCTTAAGGCAGGTTATATTTCTGAGATCACTAGTGCTCCCATTCTCCATATCTTAAATTTAGGAGAACAGAGTCATTGAGAAAGTCACGTAAGTAAAGTGCAGCATGCAGAGCGGCTCTTACAGTGGTCATCTTAGCAGTCCAGCACCTTTGGGCTTTTCTGCAGGTGATACACCTGCCTCCCACTCACTCATTGATTACTTTATTTGAAGTTCAGATCCTATTGAACTGCCCTTCACATCTATCATTTTCCTTCCCCACTTATCAGTGATCACAATTTTGTGGCAAACTAAAAGAAACAAATATACACTATTCTACCCCAGTTTTCCATATATCAAACGTATGCCCACTTGTGAAATTATTTATTTCATGATAAAGTGGGCCTTCTTGATATTGCTTTGATATCAGATCCACTTGATCATAGTAGAAAATGTTATGATAGATATGACCCAGTATGAGACTAAGAGGAAAAGGTGCATACCATATGGTATTCTTACCACTTGAGTTAAATCATGAATTGAATAAATAAATTGTATCATAGTGTTACATGGATTTCTGGACACCTTTTCTTAGGGTACTTTCAGGATTTTCTCTTTGTCTTTGATTTTCTACTGATTTGAGTGTGATAATGTATAGATATAGGTTTTTAGGTATTTTTCCTGTTTGGTATTTTCTAAAAACTTCCTGGATCTGTGGTTTGGTTTCTGTCACTAATTTTGGAAAATTCTTATATTATTTCCTCAAATATTTCTTGTTCTTTTTTCCCGTTTCCTTTTGGTAGTCCCACAATACATATGTTATACCTTTGATAACTGTCCCACAGTTCTTAGATAGTCTGTTCCAAATTTTCATTAGTTTTTCTCTTTGCAATTCAGTTTTGGAAGTTTCTATTGATATATCTCCAGGCTTGCTGATCCTTTCCTCATCTGTATCCAGTCTACTGATGAGCTCATCAAACGCATTTTTCATTTCTATTGCAGTATTTTTTGTTTGTTTGTTTGTTTCTTCCAAACTTTAAAGTCTTTATTTTTATTTATTTTTTTTTTACGTGGTTTGGATCTATTTTTTTTAATTTTATTTTATTTTTAAACTTTACATAATTGTATTAGTTTTGCCAAATATCAAAATGAATCCGCCACAGGTATACATGTGTTCCCCATCCTGAACCCTCCTCCCTCCTCCCTCCCCATACCATCCCTCTAGGTCATCCCAGTGCACTAGCCCCAAGCATCCAGTATCCTGCATCGAACCTGGACTGGCAACTCGTTTCTTACATGATATTATACATGTTTCAATGCCATTCTCCCAAATCTTCCCACCCTCTCCCTCTCCCACAGAGTCCATAAGACTGCAGTATTTTTTATTTCTACCATTTCCTTTAGATTCTTTCTTGGCATTTCCATCTCTCTGCCTATATTAACAATCTTTTATTGCATATTGTCTACTTTTTTCCATTAGAGGTGTTATCATATTAATCAGTTATTTTAATTTCTGGTCTGATAAATCCAGCATCCCTGCCATATCTGAGTCTGCTTCTGATGCTTGCTTTGTCTACTCACACTTTGTTCTCTGCCTTTTAGCATGCTTTGAAATTTTTGTTGAGAGCCAGACATGAGGTATTGGGTGAAAGGAACTGTGGTAGATCAGCCTTCATGATGAGGATTTATGTTTATCTGCTAGGAGCTAAGACTGTGTTACTGTTTGCAGTAGCTCTGCTGTCAAGAGACAGAAGTTCCCTCTAGCATCTTTGTTTTTGTCTCTATTGTCTTTGTGTCACCCTACAGACTTCTCTTAAAGGGATCAGAGGTCTTCAGATCTTTTAACTGTAATCTCATTATTAGCAACCCAATTGATGTGGTGGTGAAGTATAAAACTATGGTAGGAAAAGCATCCTATAATCCTCTGATTAAATCTCAGACTGTAGTGAACCTGTGTCCCTAAGCTGTGACTTGCACAAGTGCTTCTCAGCTTGCCCTCCTCTACAGGTTAAATAGGAACTCTCAAACTAGTTCACACTGATTTTCCAGCAATGTTTCAATCACAGTTTAAGTGTTCCTCCCAGTACTGGCTCTAATTTCACTCTTCTGCTTCTGGGCTTCTGCTCCCAATAAGCTGTGATTCCTAAAACATGTTAAATGCTATGATATAAGGGGTAAGAGGGCTTTCCCAGTGACTCAGTAGTAAAGAATCCTCCTGCCAGTGCAGGAGATGCAGGTTCAGTCCCTGGGTCAGGAAGATCCCCTGGAGGAGGAAATGGCAACCAACTCCAGTATTCATGCCAGGAAAATCCCATGGACAGAGGAGCCTGGTGGGCTGCAGTCCATGGGATGGCAAAGAGTCAGACACAACTGAGCAGCTGAGCATGCATGCCTCCCAAAGGGTAAGAAACCAAACACATAGGCTCAGGTATCAGTCATATCATATCCAATGGTAATGCAGAGTAAAGATTGAATTACTCATATGTACATAGTACAGAGCAGCAGTTCTCAAAACTTCTTAATCTGAAGACTCCAAATAGTTGTTCTTATGTGAGTTTTGTTTATCAGTTTTCTATTTGAAATTAAAACTGGAACAATTTTAAATATTTCTATTAAATCATTTTAAAACAATAAAACCATTACATGTTAACCTCTGTTTTATTAAATAATAATTTCCTGAAATTCAACAGTGGCAGTTACTTAAGTTAGTTGTAATGTGGAATTTGAAGCTATATCAGTGAATTTTTCCAACTCTGTCACATAACTTACTGGTTATTTAGAAGTCTGTTGTTTAATTTCCACTCATTTATTAATTTCTCATGTTTCTTTCTGTGGTTGTTTTTGTTTTGTTTTGTTTGGCCACACTGAGTCTTCATTGCAGTGCAAAAGCTCCTCATTGTTGTGCGTGGGCTCTGTTACTGATTTCAAGTTCAATTCTGTTGTGGTGAGAGAACAAACTGTAAAAATGTCAGTACTTTTACATTGATTGGAACTTGTTTTATGGTCTAGTATATGTTTCCCCTTAGAGAATGTTCCTTGTATGTTTGAGAAGAGTATGTGTTCTGCTAAAGTTGAGGAGCGTTCTAATCTACAAAATCTATTCTAGTGTTGGCCAAGTCTTTGCTTCATTGGTCTATCCATTAATGACACTAGTGAATTATTAGTAATTCTAAGAGTATCCCCTATTGTTATCTATTTCAACCATCAATACCTCATATATTTGAGAACTCAATTAGGCACATTTATGTTTATAATTTTGTCTTCTTGATGCATTGACTCTTTAGTCATTATAAACTCCCATTTTATGTCTCCAATAACATTTTTATGTTAAAGTCTGTTTTGTCTGATATTAATATGGCTACTCCAGCTCTTATTTGGTTACTGTTTCCATGGTACATCTTTTCCATGCTTTTACTTTCAACCTATTTGTTGTAAAAACATTTGTTTTTAAAGTGTGTCTTTTATAGACAGCATATACTTGGAAGATGTTGTTCTATCCTGCTTATCTCTGCCTTTTGATAGCAGTGTTTAATCTATTTACATTTACTATAATTACTAGTAAGGTAGGTTTATGTCTGCCATTTTGCTATTTTGTTCCTTAGTGTTGCTGCTGATTACCCACACTTGTTACCAATGGGGTTTTTGGACTCCAGGGGTCCTTGTGCCACACTTTGAGAACTGTTATATGGAGGAATCATGTCTGGATTTCTGGATTCTTGTTTTTCAATGTCAGAGTGACTGGTGCATGGTGGGAAGTTAATTTCAGCTCTAGGCCTCATAACAGAGACTTGTTTATATGATTTTTTTTAATTGACTGTAGGAAAAAAGAAAAAACTTATAAAATCTGTAAAATAAGATATTATAGATAGGAGTATGAAATTTCCAAATGTGAATTAGAAAAAAATATTCAGGAATTTAATTGGGAAGGTTCACAAAATACAGTACTTATAGCCTACGATACCAGTCTTCCAGTACAGAAACTAGACCATGGGTAATAAAATGAATCTGAGGTTACAACACTGTGATAAATATAGTCTCACAAGTATTATCTCCAAGCCTCACTGCAATGAGACAGGTTTAAAATATTAAAGGGTACCATAAATATCACATTTCTCTGACCACTGTATCACAAGAACAAGAATGTTTCCAGATGCTTGTAATCTGTATTTTGATCTAAGATTATAGAGCAAACTTTGGAAAGTTTTATTTAGATTATGTGTGAACTTACTATATGTTAATCAATAAAAGTGAATGGCTTTTCATATATTAAACTTGATGTATATTTGAAAAAAAAATAAAATAAAATAAAATATTAAAGGGCATTCACCATTCCAAAGAAACAAACCCATAAGAGATGAAATATTTTGCGTTAAGTATATATCACATTAGTGATGTTTGTTACTAAGCATGTGAAGTAATTTACAGCTAGTAGAAGTGATAAATGTTTGTATTTATGCATTGGGTGACATATATAAGAATGCCATGTTTATCATGGCAAAAAAAATGGAAATGAGTGTTGATCAACAAAAGAATGAAAAATATTTGTGCTATAATCATGCAGTGGAGTACTCCCCACCTGTGCATCAGGTGACATACATAAGAATGCTATGTTTCTCATGGCCAAAGAAAATGGAAACAAGTGTTGATCAGCAAAAGAATGAAAAATATTTATGCTATAATCATGCAGTAGAATACAACCTTGAACTATAGTACATGCTTAATCATGGATGAGTCTCACATTAATGTATTTTTTAAACAGTCACAGAAGGATACATAAAGTATGGTTCCATTTACATAGAAATTTAAAAGAGGCATAACCAAATATATTTTAACATTTATATATATGATAAAACTCACATCTTCCTTAACTGGAAAAGAATGTATTCTCTAAGTCTACTGCAGGATATAAAATGTTTTAGAACAACTCATCAGTATTTTTTATTCTATTAGGATTACAATGGATGGATTTTATTTATATTTACTGGGAAAATATAAACTATTCCAGTTCATTCCTGAAGGGAAAAGCAATGCTATAGTCAACAGAAATGTCATAATAAAACTACTTAAGGTGGGACCAAAAGTAGTAAAGAAAATTTCCTAAAATATTCATCTTTATGTAATAAGGAAGAGACATTATTAGATTTTAGAACTATCCAATAAAATCAATGAACTATATAAATAAAATTATCAAATCATTTAAAGTTAAGCATTTTCTACTAATACAAGGTTTTTAATAACCATAACACTGGTTATCTATTTATGAACATGTTCTCTAACTGCTATCTAATATGTAAGAATTTTATATAGAAGTATTTACTTTTTGTAATAGATTTGCCTGAAACTTCCGATGATGCACTTACTTTCCAAGGCTTAACTGTTTCTTTTTTATTGTAGCCCTTTGGAGTAAATCAACCTGGACCTTACATCATGTATACAACTGTAGATGCAAATGGCTATCTCAAAAATGGTTCAGGTAAGACTAGATATGCATAACAGTACATTTAATCAGTATATTGGGTTGGCCAAAAATTTTGTAACATCTTCCAGAAAAACCCAAACAAACTTTTTGGCCAACCACATATTAACAAAGTAAACTGAATGGCAAAAATTTCATTGTGTTTTCACACTCTTTATAAAATCTTCACTTTTTATATTATACTTTGTCTTTCTGTATACTTACATCAGTAGATTACAAAAAGTCCTCATGACAAATATATTAAAACTAAATTCTTTATATATGCCTATTGTATGGAGCCAAATCATTGTCCTTATTTTTCAGTTGAAGTAACAGAGATTAGGAATGATTACTTGAGACATCTTGATCAAAGTGGTGAATTTGTTAACAGAGCTCATCTTAAAAGAAGTAAAAATTAGGAATTCAATCTACTATATTAATCCTAGTTTTTTTATATGTCGAATAGAAACTGGAATATTATACAAATTTATATAATATGTAAATTGTTTTGATATGTGACTATAAAGAAAAATCTTGTTTTACATTTGAATAAAGGGAAATGCAATCAAAGCAAATGGGAAATAATACAAAGCAAAGGATGTCTGATCTTAACAGATGGCTTAGCTGACTGAGATAAGGTCCAAACATTTCAATTCTCTAAGAAGGAAAAGGAATCCTAACATACACGTATGCTTCTTTGAGACTGCTAAAGTCCTAACCGTGAAGAAGTACATGTAAACAGAGTTATTGTTACTCCTCCATTTTTAAATGAACTAAATTAAAAAGAACTCAGTATATGGCAATTTTCATTTTATATAATTTTATTAAACATGCCAGAGTGTACTTCATTTTAAGCTAATTGTACACATTTAACACTGTCATCATGCTACTTCATCAGCACAGAAACATTCCATAAAACAAGAACTGAAAAAGTCAAGGAGAAACTGACAAACTCAATCACAGTCTACCCTTGGACAACACGGGAGGTCAGGCGCGCCGACCCTGTGCGGCTGGAAACCCTGCCTGTGATCTATAGTTGGGCCCAATTCCTCCATATCCTTCAGTTCAGCCAAGAGTGCATTCTGTAGTACTGTAGTATTTACTATTGAGAAAAATCTGCATATGAGCAGACCTGAGCAGTTCAAACTTGTGTTATTCAAGAGTCAATTGTATAGTCAAATATGTTGATACACCACTGTCAGTCAGAGAAACAATCTGGATATAGATGATTTGAATAAATTACTTATTTACACTTTAAAACATACGTATATTAAACTATACAATAGATTCCAGGACAAACTGGTTTTATTTTTTATCAGCAAACTCTTTTAGACTTCTTTTTTTAAAAGTATTCATTTTACTTTTGCCTGCACTGGGCCGTGGTGTGGCACACCATGGTTCACTTGCTCCAGAGAGCATGGGCTCTGTGATGGTATCACAGCTGCCCCACAGCATGTGCGGTCCTGGTTCCATGATCAGGGACTGAACCCATGTCCCCTGCACCAGAAGGCAGATTCTCAACCACTGCACCACCAGGGAAGTCCCTCTTTTAGACTTTCAAGATGCTGATAATTTCAGTTCTAGATTAAATGTTTCAGAATGCGGAAAAAGATGAAGTTATTCATTCATGTTATGAAGCTAATATAACTTCATAAAGCTGATATAATTTTATAGCTAGTTTACAAAGCCACTCCTGTATGGATCACAGCCTTGTCATGGCAAAGGGGCTGCCGTAACTCAATGAAACTATTACCCATGCTGTGCAGGGACACCCAAGATGGATGGGTCACAGTGAAGAGTTCCGACAAAACATGCTTCACTGGAGGAGGAAATGGCAATCCACTCCAGTAGTCTTGCCACTCCAATCCGGAGACTACTGGAGTGGATCAAAAAGCAAAAAGATACGACACCGGAAGATGAGGCCCCCAGGTCAGAAGGTGTACGGTATGCTTCTTGGAAAGAGCATAGGGCAGTTACTAATAGTTCCAGAAAGAATGAAACGACTGGGCCAAAGCAGAAAGAATGTCAGTTGTGGATGTGAAAATGATGGTGGTGAAAATACAGTCCAATGCTGTAAAAACAATACTGCATAGGAACCTGGAACATTAGGTTCATTAAACAAGGTAAATGGGATGTGGTCACGCAGGAGATGGCAAGAGGGAACATCAACATCTTAAAATCAGTGAACTAAAATGGATGAAAATGGACGAATTTAATTCAGGGGACCATTGTATCTACTACTGTGGGCAAGAATCCCTTAGAAGAAATGGAGTAGGCCTCAGAGTCAACAAAAGAGTCCTAAACACAGTACTTGGGTGCAGTCTCAAAAACAACAGAATGATCTCGGTTCATTTCCAAGGCAAGCCATTCAGCATCACAGTCAGCATTACAAGTCTGTGCCCCAACCATTAATGCCGAAGAAACTGAAGTTGACCAGTTCTCTGAAGACCTACATCAGTTTCTAGATCTAACAATAAACGTCCTTTGGTGTCCTTTTCATCATAGGGGATTGGAATGCAAAAGTAGTAAGTCAAGAGATACCCAGAATAACAAGCAAGTTTGGCCATGGAGCACAAAATGAAGCAGGGCAAAGAATAATAGAGTTTTGTCAAGAGAACATGCTGATCATAGCAAATATACATTTCCTATAAGCCAAAAGATGACTCTACACATGGATATCACCAGGTGGGCCATACAAAAATCAGACTGATTATGTTATTTGCAGCTGAAGATGGAGAAGCTTTATATAAAGTCAGCAAAATCAAGACCTGGAGATGATTGGGGCTCAGATCGTGAGCTCTTTATTGCAAAATTCGGCATTAAATTGAAAGCAGGGAAGAGCACTAAGCCATTCAGGTATGACCTAAATAAATTCCCTTTCGTTTATGTAGTGGAGGTGATGAATAGATTCAGGGGATTAGATCTGGTAGACAGAGTGCCTAAAGAACTATGTATGGAGCTATGTAACATTATACAGGAGGCACTGACCAAAGCCATCCCAAAGAAAAAGAAATGCAAGAAGGCAAAGTGGTTGTTTGAGGAGGCTTTACCAATAGCTCTAGAAAGAAGAGAAACCAAAAGCAAGGGAGAAGGAAGATATACCCAACTGACTGCAGAGTTCTAGAGAATAGCAAGGAGAAATAAACAGGCCTCCTTAAATGAACAATGCAAAGAAATAGAGGAAAACAATAGAATGGGGAAGACTAGAGATCTCTTCAAGAAACTTGGAGATACCAAGGGAACAGTTCATGCAAAGATGGGCACAATAAAGGACAGAAACAGCAAGGACCTAACAGAAGCAGAAGAGCACTGAAGGCTGAGCACTGAAGAAGTAATGCTTCCCATTTGTGGTGTTGGAGAAGACTCTTAAGAGTTCTTGAAATGCAAGGAGATCAAACCAGTCAATCATAAAGGAAATCAACCCTGAATATTCATTGGAAGGACTGATGCTGAAGCTGAAACTCCAATACTCTGGCCACCTGATGTGAAGAACTCATTGGAAAAGACCGTGATGCTGGGAAAGATTGAAGGCAAAAGGAGAAGGGGGCAGCAGAGGAAGAGGTGGTTAGATAGCAACAACTCAGTGGGCATGAATTTGAACAAACTCCAGGAGACAGTGGAGGGGAGAGGAGCCTGGCGTTCTGTAGACCATGGGGTCACAAGGACTCAGACACGACTTAGAGACTGAGCAACAACAACAATACAAACTCAGCATATCTAAAACCCAAAATTTAGCCCACTTGCAAGCTATCAATCCAAAATGCTATCAAAAATACTATTCATTTAATTACATTTTGAAAGAATTTCTTAAGACCATCAATCAGGTGATTATCACAGGAATGCACTGATGGTTTAAAATGGGGGAAATTTCTTTATTTTCATAATGGTAGATCAGTTTTTTAAAGACCTGTCTTTTTTTTTTCATACAATAATATATTATTTAAATATTTTCATGTCCATATAGCTAGTTATGGATTAAAATTAGGATTTTTTAAATTTTTTAAATTGAGGTATAGTTATAAGTCAACTATACTTAGTGTTATATTAATTTCAGGAGTACAATATAGTTATGCAGTGTTTTTATACATTATATTTCATTTAAAGTTGTTCTAAAATATTGGTTATATTTCCTGTGCTGAACATTATATCCGTGTATCTTATTTGTTTTATACCTAGTTGCTCTTAACTCTTAATTCCCATCCCCTCTATTGCCCGTCACCTCACTGCTCTTCCCTCTGGTGGTGATAGTGGTTTAGTTGCTAAGTTGTGTCCGACTCTTGTGACCCCATGCACTGTAGCCCACCAGGCTCCTCTGTCCATGGGATTCTCCACGCAAGAATACTGGAGTGGGTTGCCTTTGCTTCTCCATGTCCCTCTGGTAACCACTAGTTTGTACTCTGTATCTATACATCTGTTTCTCTTTTGTTGTATTCGTTTGTTCTATTTTTTAGACTCTATATAAGTAAAAACACAGTATTTGTCTTTCTATGACTTATTTCTTTTTTTTTTAATTTTCCTTGTTTATGTCTTTTATTTTATTTTTTTTAATGAAGATTTTTTTTTTTTGATTTTTATTTTATTTTTAAACTTTACATATTTGTAAAGCATAATACCCTCAAAGTCCATCCTTGTTGTTGCAAATGGCAAAATTTCATTCTATTTAGTTCTAGTTTCCTGTGAAATTGTTTTACGTATGGATACAGTAACTGGATAATTTGCTCCTTTTTTCCCAACTGTAAAGATAACTAAAGATATATTTGATATATTTTAGTGTGCTTAAATGAATAATACTTCACAGGAAAAAATCTAGAAAGATACTCATCAAATTGTTAACATTTATCTTGGGAGAGCAAGATTTCAAGAGATTCACGTCCTATTTGTTAGATTTTCATAACTATTTACTACTTTTAGTGCTTTTTTTTTTTAAGGTAAATTTTATGCAAATTTAAACCTACCAAAATACTCTTAAAATTAGATACAGAAAAAAAATTTTTAATAGGGATTGTTGTTCACAATATATATTTATTGAACTTCTGTTACAAGCCAGGCATTGATACCTAGTAATATATCTAATTAGATGTTAAAAACCCATTCAGTGATATTTACTACTCCTTGCTGTTTTTTTAAGCGAATGGAACAGTATTTCCCTAATGTGATTGCCCAAAACAAAAATGGAACTTCGGGTTTATTCTCACTCCATTAAATATTTACTTCTTCCCTACACTGGGAAGGAATCTATAAGCATAAAAACAAAGGAGAAAATATCTATAGAAAAACAAATACAACTGAATGAATAAGTCAAATAAATGCATACATTTTCATGGCCAAAAATAAAAGGCTGTAGCCAACTGGGAAAATCTAAATGTCCAAAAATAGAGAAATAATAAATTATGACATTTTATTATAGTTTCCAGCCTATGAAATATTTTAGAATAATTTTTGATGAAATGAACAGATGTTTAGGGTCTAACACTTGGGAAGGAGGCATATCTGTGTGCATAATCTAAATTGTATGAGTGTAGATGTTTTTAGTATACCCATGTGTAGGGAAAATATAAAAATAAAATGACATATAGAAATGTTACTAGGATTATCTTTTGGTTGTGGGATTTTCTTTATATAGTTTTTGCATTTTAGTTTAGTACACTGATCATATGTTGCTATGAGAAATATATTTAATTTGAGAAATATGTTAATAAATAATCATAAATATTTTAACCATATGCTATATTTCATGCATAAATATACATTCTAAACAGGGAAGTAGCAGTTAATTAAGGAAGTACTATTGTGAAAACCTATGCCAAATTTTAAAGGATGAAATTTCTACTTTAAATGTTAATTAAGCATGTTGATGGGCTTCTCTGATGGCTCAGATGGTAAAGAATCTGCCTGCAGTGAGAGAGACCTGGGTTTGATCCCTGGGTTGGGAAGAACACCTGAAGAAGGGAATGGTAACCCTCTCCAGTATTCTGGCCTGGAGAATTCCACAGACAGAGGAACCCGGCAGGCTACAGTCCATGGGGTCACAGAGTCAGACATGACTGAGCAACTTTCACTTTCACTTTTCAGGCATGTTGGAATCTAAAGAAATTGGTTAAGCCATACCTTCCAACCCATCCTGCCCCACTTGTAGAGTACTTTCTACTCTAGGAAGAGAACGACCACATAAATAGCCCTGGTTTTCTTAAAGAGCAGCTAAGGTCACTACTCACTAGTGGGTCATGAAATGATTTTAATGACTTTTGATAAGGACTTTATATTTAATAGAATAAAAGGTAAAAAATATCAAAAGTATCCCACATTAGTGTTGTTTCATGAAAGTTTTAGTATGTGTTTGTGTTCATAAGTGGTGATGACATGAAACTTAGTTTTTATTGTGGACTGCGGTCAAAAATGTTTGAAAGCCACTGTCAGAAACAGTAACTTGCCTTAGTGTTATTCAGAAAAGGCCTGGCCTAATTATCCTTTTTGCTTATAGACAGATTTTATCATTATTACCAAGTATTCTGTGGTCCTACTCTACTTCCTGGCAAAGTCAATAGCTAAATGTTATTAGACAATTATATTACAGAGGAGTCGTTAATTTTTTAAATAACTGTTTACTACTTTTATAAATTAGCTAGAAATCTACAATAAGGACCCAAATTTCCTAAATAATATTAAAGAAGAACTTAGTAGATAGGAGCATGTAGGCCAGATTGTGTGCATTAGTGAGTTGTTGGTCATTTCTAAATAATAACATTATTAGACCAACAAGTATTTTTCTACCTCTTAAATTGCTTATTTAGCCCTGCTGTTATAAAATTATTTCCCGTTAACATATCTGAGAAAAGCATTAGTAACCTTTACCTACTATACACCCTTCATCATAAGCCTCAAATATAAGAGCAGTTAAAATATATAGCAGACTGATGTAAAAGAAGCACTGAGAAAAAATGATTTGTTGTAACACATAATAAGCACTTTGTCTTTCTAAAATTTTAACCTTTCAGGTTTCTCCATTTTAACAAATAGCTGTCAATTAATTACATCTTCCAGTGTCCAAAAAAATGTATTATTCTTTATGTCCATTTCTCACCTACATATTTTCTGAAATTATCTCCAGAGTATAGTCATGTTCCATTTATCCACAGGTAATTATCTATAAAAGAATTTTTTAGTCCTAGGTCATTTTATTTTAATCATTCATAATATTTTAAATTGTCATACCCAGAAATTTTAGCTTGAGTAATACTTAATCAGGCATATTTTTGTGTCAAAAACTGTAATTCATAACAAAAGAGAATGGAGTTATTATGCCCTGCTGGGTTATCCATGACACTCTTCTTATCTTAAAGAATGAATTCTTCTTACAAGAAGAATCATTCCCTTTCCTTAATCTTATACCAACTTAAGATCTGATAGGGACTGTCAATTCCACAGAGATTAAGATGAGAGCATGGCTAATAATGATTTTTTTTTCAGTGGAATGAAAGAGAAAAAGGGAGGGAGGGAAATATGAAATAGCTCGTAAACAGTACTGATATATCCTCTTTATTTAATTGTAAGTTGAATTTATAAATTAATTAATTATAAGAAATGCAGAAAGTCTGAGAAACTGCAAGGGAAGTTTACAAATTATTCAGCTGTTGAGCAGTTAAAAATCCCATCTGCACAGTACAAGTGAGTCAAAGTCATATTCTGGGAAACCAAAAGAAAGAAAATAAGAAATTATAGTGTCAATGAAACCAAAAAATTTGGTTCATGAAATTCTATTTATGAACTGAGTTCTAGTATTATAGATACTAGACTGTAATACTAATACTAAAGGGAAAACTACCACGTAACAGCTTTGAGAACAGAAAGTGGGGGAAAGAAGATAATTTGTCTATTCTATGCTTTCTGCTAGCAAACGTTTTGTCATCCTACAATGTGTAAATTACTCAGCAAACTCTGTCTACATGTCAGTATATTTGGTAAAGGAATTTAATTAAAATCTCACTGATTACTCAGTAATACTATTCCTTCTCATTCCTAAGTCTTACTTAAGGACTATTGTCATTAGCCATGTTTTCCTCTAACTTCAAGTTATGCACAACAGGAACCATAGAAAGCTCCTAAGAGCTACAGTGAAGATTTAAATTCACAAATATATTATGTATACAATGGCTGTTACATAAGAACCACTCAGTATATCCTGAACAAATGCAAAAATGAAATAAAATTCTGGAGATGAAATAGAATGGCATTTGGTAAAAAGGGGAAAAAAAGAAGATATTTGGGGAAAAAAAAACTAGATTTTGCATCTCCTTAATTAATTTTTCACCACTCCCTATCTTAAATTCATTAGAAATACAGTATAAGGTAAAGTCAAATAAGTAAATTTAAAGAAAGTACTAATTTAATCACAAATTATATTTTTAACAACTTCCTCATAAGTATTTTCCTTTTTAAACTAGCTCTACCCTAAAACAAATTGTAAATTTTTATCCTCTCATATGTTTTTTCCATTATTGATCTGGACTTTCTAGACCACAAAAAAACAAATGTATGTTACAGACCCATAATGATAATGCGCATACTCAACATAATGCCTCATAGGTCCCCACACTACTCCCACAAAGACCTAAATCATGGATCAATATTTTCTCATCTTCCCATAATCTCTTGACATTGCTCTCTGTAAATTTAGATAGCAATTGCCTGAACAGTTGTGCTCAGTAACATAGAGATTAGTTTCTAGAATGTTGAGATCTCTTAGAAATCTAGTTTCTTGCTTTTATATCCCAAAGTGGCTTCCTACTGCCTAAGAATCAAGGGTTTTCATAATTGAACCCTAAATTACCTACCAGCCTTATCTTTTCCCTTTATGCATCTGGTACATATCCAGCTTGGTTTCCCATTTATCCAGCTTCAGAGACATTCCAAAATAAAGGCCTTTGTTCATGTTTTCAATCTCTAACTCTTCCCCATTCTTATATCTCAGAACTTCAAATGTGACGATATCAGCACCATCCCATTGGCTCTCAAAACTGGAAATAAACTCTCTTTCCACCAAATGTCAATAGAATATTATCTTGTACTTCTCCTTACAACACCTACCACACTCTACCTTGTATCATTCGTTTTGTCTTATCTCCCATGTACTGTAGGTACACTGAGGAGTGTATTTTGTATTTATGTGTGTTGCCCATTCTAGGACATCCAAATAGTTGTTCAATGAATGACTACATAAAGTCAGTACTAAGACTTCCATTTCTTTAAAATAAGATTTAAGGCAGAAAACTTTACCAAAATCGATTTAAGTGACAGTTCTTAACTGATTATAAACAAATTTTTAAAAATCTAACATAAAGTAGTGGGATTAGTTCATAAAAACTGAATTAAGATTACTAGAGCTATGGATGTTTATTATAAAGCCCCTGCCTTGTGCTGGACACTATTCAGACCCACTACATGTCATCTCATTGGACTTCACAGTAGCCTTACTAGGCAGTCCTCATTCTACAGCTGAGACTCTGAGAACTAAAGTAATTTAGCTGTGTCATTCAGCTGTTAACTAGTCAAGCTAGATTACTCAAGACTAACTACAAACCCACACATTCTTAACAGTACTCCAGTATTTTTAAATGTCATCTTGTCCAAAGCTTAGCATATTCTAAAAAAGGAAATCATCCCTAACACTTTGTTTCATTTCTATTTAAACTATGGTAACTATGTAAAGTGAAATGGTGGCTACAATTTAACAAACACAGCTTTGTTTTATGATGCTTCTGTTTCTTTTTTATTGCTATGGGCTTATGATTTTTGTACTTCATGATCTTTTATTTTTCATAATGATTTCAGAAACAGCACTTGGGTAATGGGTACATTCCTTGCTTTCTGGGATGTTGCTGAATTCCTCCCTGCTCAATACCACCTTACCACTACACATAGGCTGAAGAAATAGAGCAAAAATCAGAACCAGACTCAGATAAGTCACAGATTTTGGAATTATCAGATGGGAAGGATACAATAATTATGATTAACATGTAAGGGCTCCAATAGAAAAAGTGGACAACATGTAAAAACAGATGGATAATGTAGGCAGAGAGATGAGAATTCTAAGAAAGAATTGAAAGGAAATGCTAAAAATCAAAATAGTGGTAACAAAATTAAAGAATGCCTTTCTTTGATAGGCTCATCAGTAGAGTAGACATGCACAAGGGAAAAATCAGTGACCTGAAGACATGTCGATAGTAATTCCCCAACCTGAAATGGAAAAACAAACCAAAAAAAGAATAGGGGAGGAAAACTACAACAGAACACCCAATAACAAATTCAAAGTGAAATATATATATATATAGTTGGAATATAAAAGGAGAAGAAAGGACAGAGCATAAAAAATATTTGAAGAAATAATGTCCAAGAATTTTCCAAAATTAATGACTTACACCACAGTCCTAGGAAGCTCAGAGAACATCATACGGGATAAATGTCAAATCTACACCAATGCATATTATAATCAAACTGCAGAAAACCAAAGACAAAGAGAAAATCCTAAGAATAAGCCAGAGGAAAAAAATACCTTACATCTAGCAGAATAAAGGTACAAATTACAGCCAACTTTTTGTCAGAAACCAATGCAAGCAAGAAGGGAATGAAATATTTGAATTGTTGAGAGAAAAAGCTATCAACCTCGAATTCTATGTATAGCAAAATTATCTTTTCAACATGAAGGAAAATAGACTTTATCAGACCAACAAAAACTGAGGGAAGCATCCTCAGTACATTTGCTACCTAAAAATAGTTAAAGAGGTTCTTCAGGGAGGACTATGACAGGTCAGAAACTCGTATCTACATAAGAAAGGAATAAATATACTCCGAGAAGAAATAAATGATGATAAAATAAGCCCTTTTATTTCTTCGTTGATGTAAAAAATAACTTTTAGACTGTTTAATGATAGTAACAGTGCACTGGGTGATGACAGCATATGAAGAAGTGATATGAATGACAGCAGTGTCGGAAGAGATCGGAGAGGGAATTGGGAATACTCTGGTATTTATTTAAATTAGTCCTTTCCATTTATTTAAATGACAATCAGGATATCCTTACCAACAGATTTGCATAATAACCTCTTTCAGAGAAACAATAGTAGGTTATAAAACTTAAATATACTTTATCATTATATTTAAATTTACCACATTTATTTGTTCACCACATATATTTATCACAGCCTCCCTGGTAACTCAAATGGTAAAGAATCTGCCTGCAATGTGGGAGACCTGGGTTTGATCCCTGGGTTGGGAAGATCTCCTGGAGGAGTACATGGCAATCCATTCCAGTATTGTTGTCTGGAGAATTCCATGGACAGAAGAGCCTGGCAGGCTACAGGCCATGGGGTCACAAAGAGTCAGACACAATTGAGCAACTAAGCACAGCACAGCATACTTTTATTGGTGCTTCCTTGGTACCGATTTACCGGTCCAGGGATAAATGCAGGGGACATGAGTTTGCTCCTAGTCAGGGAACTAAGATCCCATGTGCCACAGAGCAACAAGCCCCCGCACCATTACTACTGGAGCCCACGTGCCACAACTAGAGAGTCTGTGCACCATGAAGATCCTGCACGACACAACGAAGATCTCACATGCCACAACTAAGACCCAATGCAGCCAAATAAATATTTTTGGAAATTGTAATTATAATTATGTATATTGTCTGAGAATGGGGGCTATGCATACAGCAAATTGCACAGTGATAGTGGTTTGCTGTATGAAGATTTTTTATTGTTATTCAAAAAATATTTATTAAACATACAAGTACAGCCTATAACCCTAGATACTTTTAAAAAGTATGAAATACAGTCAGGGGCTTCCCTGGCGGCTCAGTGGTGGAGAGCCCGCCTGCCAGTGCAGAGGACACAGGTTTGGTCCCTGGTCTGGGAACATCCCACATGCAATGGAGCAACTCAACCCGTGCACCACAGCTACTGCACCTGTGCTGTAGAGCCCAGGAGCTGCAATTATGGAGCCGTCCTGCCAAAACCACTAAAGCCTGTGCACCCTGAGCTCCTCAGCAAGAGAAGCCACTACAGTGAGAAGCCCACAACTGGAAAGGAGCTCCCACTCACCACAACTAGAGAAAAGCGTGTGCAGCTACGAAGACCCAGCACAGCCAAAAATAAGTAAAAAGATTCACAGTTCACATTGAAATATATACGTATAGTCATTATCCTCAAAAAGCCTACAGTTTATTTGGGGAGTAAAATCAAGAAAAAATAAAATGATAAAATACTAATGAAAGATGAAATATTTGTAGAAGACTAATAACTTTCTGGAAGATGACTGACTTCAGTATTCACAGATGTCTTCTATGAGACTTAGGTGTCTAGAGTACAATAATGAGAAAGGACTACAACTCCATATCATTACCTACAAAACTAACTAGAAATCTGATATTCTTCTCCTTGGTTTGCCTGAATAACTTAAGATGATACTTTGCCAAGTGCTGTGAATGTGCAAAAATATTAAGACATGGTTACTTTATATTTCAAATATCAGGAACTTTATATTTTAAGAACTAGACATATGTTTTAAAATATCTTAAATAGGAATTACAAAGCAATAAGCATCGAATTATTGGCAACAATAAGTGTGACAGGAACTCAAAGAAGGAAGAGGCCATTGTAGACTGATTTACAGGTGACATTTTTGTGAGGGAAATCATTTGAAGAATTGATGTATAATATGGATAACACTAGAAAAGTCAAAACGTGAAAAATGTAACTTTATTAGTGAAAGTGAAAGTCGCTCAGTCTTGTTCGACTCTTTATAACCCCATGGACTACATACAGTCCATGGAATTCTCCAGGCCAGAATACTGGAGTAGGTAACTTCCCTTCTCCAGGGGATCTTTCTAACCCAGGGATCGAACCCAGGTCTCCCACATGGCAGGTGGATTCTTTACTAGCTGAGCCACCAGGGAAGCACAAGAATACTGGAGTGGGTAGCCTATCCCTTCTCCAGCGGATCTTCCGGACCCAGGGATCGAACCGGGGTCTCCTGCATTGCAGGCGGATTCTTTATTAGGAGTGACTCAAAAAGGATTTGTCAGTCAGTCAAGAAAATCTTATTCTATTTGTTAAAATCTGTTTTGTACACACAAAAGCTATCATATCTTTGAATATTTCCTTTTTATTTTCATAAGTGCATTGAGGAAAACTAGAAGCCTAGATAGATGTTCCCTCTGGTTTTATTTAGTTGCTTCAGTGTTTTTGTGTCACTTGGCAAATGGCCTGGAACTTAGTTCAGTCATTGGTCTTTACACAAAATATTTATTATTTTAAAATTTAATTCAGTGAGCAGTTTACTAACCATTATGATACATTTTACTTAATTGTGTATGTTTATAAAAAGTATCCGAAAAAGGCAATGGCACCCGACTCCAATACTCTTGCCTGGAAAATCCCATGGACAGAGAAGCCTGGTGGGCTGCAGTCCATGGGGTTGCGAAGAGTCGGACATGACTGAGTGAATTCCCTTTCACTTTTCACTTTCCTGCATTGGAGAAGGAAATGGCAACCCACTCCAGTGTTCTTACCTGGAGAATCCCAGGGACGGCAGAGCCTGGTGGGCTGCTGTCTATGGGGTCGCACAGAGTCGGACACGACTGAAGTGACTTAGCAGCAGCAGCAGCATAAAAAGTATCAATTTAGAATATGAATGCTACTTATTTCAAGATTTTATATTGTTTTAAAAATCAATGAACAATGTAAAATAGACCTGATTGCCCATTTGCTAAAATATATTTTAAAATGAAAGAGAAAGAAAAAAAGTGAATGAAAAATCTCCATTTAACAAGTACAGTATTGGAAACTTGTGGTTTCTGGACCAGCATGTAAAGAGCTTAGAAATCATACTCCCATCCTCCCCTTCCACCTCACCCCACCCCCCCTAACACCCACCCCCACCTGCCAAAAGATGACCAAAATGAAAATCAATAACTCGTGTTAGATCCATTAGAGAATTGAAGACATGGGGCAAACCCTGCCCCAACACTAGAAAGACAGACAAATGCAGAGAATGACAGCTTACCAGAGCAGAAGCTACAGCTAGGACCAGCTACAGGCAGGAACACTTAAAGTGTAATTCTGTAGACTCAATTTGAGAGGTTAAAAAATCCTGCCCTTGGGGACCCAAACTTTCATGATTCTTACCTCAGTGAGCCACACAAAGTTCTCAGGGTCAATATCTAAGAAAAATTCCCTTGTGTTTCTGTCAGAAAGAGAGAAAATTTTGTTGTTGTTGTATAGTCATTAAGTCGTGTCTGACTCTTTGAGACCCCATGGGCTTCAGCATGCCAAGCTTCCCTGTTCTTCACTGTCCCCTGGAGTTTGCTCAAACTCATGCCCATTGACTCGGTGATGCCATCCAACCATCTCATCCTCTGTCGCCCCCTTCTCATCCTGTTCTCAACCTTTTCCAGCATCAGAGTCTTTTCCAGTGAATCGACTCTTCACATCAGGTGGCCAAAGTACTGGAGCTTCAGCTTTTGCATCAGTCCTTCCAGTGAATATTCGTGGTTGATTTCCTTTAGGATTAATTGGCTGCCCAAGGGACTCTCAATAATCTACTTTAGCATCACAGTTGAAAAGCATCACTTCTCGGCGCTCAGCGTGTTTATGGTCAAACTCTCACATCTGTATATGACTATTGGAAAAACCATAGTTTTGACAGTATGGACCTTTGTCAGCAAAGTGATGACTCTGCTTTTTAATACACTGTCTAGATTTATCATAGCTTTTTTCCCTAGGAGCATGCTGCTTTTAATGTCATGGCTGTAGTCACCGTCCGCAGTGATTTTGGAATCCAAAAATTAAGTCTGTTGCTGTTTCCATTTATTCCCCATCTGTTTGCCATAAAGGGATGTAACCGGATGCCATGATCTTGGTTTTCTGAATGTTGAATTTTAAGCCAGGTTTTTCACTCTCCTCTTTCACCTTCATTAAGATGCTCTTTAGTTCTTCTTCACTTTCTACCATTAGGGTGGTATTATCTGCATATCTGAGGTTGTTGATATTTCTCCCAGCAGTCTTGATTCCAGCTTGTACTTCTCCAGCCCAGGATTTTGCATGATGTACTCTGAATATAAGTTAAGTAAACAAGGTGACAATATACAGCCTGACATACTCCTTTCCCAATTTGGAACCAGTCTTTTGTTCCATGTCCGGTTCTATCTGTTGCTTCTTGATCCGCAGGTTTCTCAGGAGGCAGGTAAGGTGGCCTGGTATTCCCATCTCTTGAAGAATTTCCACAGTTTATTGTGATCCACAGAGTCAAAGGCTTTAAAGTAATCAATGAAGCAGATGCAGATTTGTTTTTGGAATTCCTTTGCTTAAGTTGGAAATTTGATCTCTGGTTCTTCTGCCTTTTCTAAATCCAGCTTGTACATCTGAAAGTTCTTAGTTCATGTACTGCTGAAGCCTAGCTTGAAGGATTTTGAGCTTTACCTTGCTAGCATGTGAAATGAGTGCAACTGTACGGTAGTTTGAGCATTCTTTGGCATTGCCTTTTTTGGGACTGGAATAAAAACTAACCTTTTCCAGTCCCGTGGCCACTGCTGAGTTTTCCAAATTTGCTGGCATATTGAGTGCCATGCTTTAACAGCATCATCATTTAGGATTTGAAATAGCTCAGCTGTAATTCCATCACCTCTACTAGCTTTGTTCATAGTAATGCTTCCTAAGGCCCACTTGACTTCACTCTCTAGGATGTCTTGCTCTAGGTGAGTGACCACACCATCATGGTTATCTGGATCATGAAGATCTTTTTTGTATAGTTCTGCTGTGTATTCTTACCATCTCTTCTTAATAGCTTTTGCTTCTGTTAAGTCCTTGCCATTTCTGTCCTTTATTGTCTTTGCATGAAATGTTCCCTTGGTATCTCCAGTTTTCTTGAAGAGATCTCTAGTCTTTCCCATTCTTTTGTTTTCCTTTATTTCTTTGCATTGTTCATTTAAGAAGGCTTTCTTAACTCTCCTTGCTGTTCTCTGGAACTCTGCATTCAGTTGGGTATATCCTTCCCTTTCTCCTTTGCCTTTCGCTTCTCTTCTATTCTCAGCTATTTGTAAGGCCTCCTCAGACAACCAGTTTGCCCTCTCGCATTTCTTTTTCTTTGGATGGTTTTGGTCACCATCTCCTGTACTATGTTATAAATCTCCGTCCATAGTTCTTCAGGCACTCTGTCTACCAGATCTAACCTGTTGAATCTATTTGTCACCTCTACTGTGTAATCATAAGGGATTTGATTTATGTCATACCTGAATGCTCTGAGATTCCCTGGTGGCTCAGATGGTAAAGAATCTGCCTGCTATGCAAGAGACCTGAGTTCCATCCCTGGGTCAGGAAGATGCACTAGAAAAGGAAATGGCAACCCACTCAGGTACTCTTGCCTGGAAAATCCCATGGACAGAAGAGCCTGGTGGGCTACAGTCCATAGGGTCACAAAGAGTTGGACACGACTGGGTGGCTTCATTTTCACATGCATACCTGAGTGGTCTAGTGGTTTTCCCTATTGTCTTCAATTTAAGTCTGAATAAGGGGGAAAATAAACATTTTCAAATACTCCCAGAGCTACTGTTCTCCTTAACAAGGGCCTGCCCTCGAGGGTAATTATTTTACCAAAATGTAGGCAACTTTGTTTTTACCAGAGCCTGACTGACTTGATGGAAATGAAATACGCAGCTTGAGCCCTCTCCAGTCTCCCTGCCTCACCTATGAGGATGGACTGGAGGTAGAGAAGCACTAGGAAAGTCACAGCCCAGGGCCATAGATTCACAAAATCTTAGGACTGGAGAGCACTTATCCTCCCTTTACATCTTACCACCACATCAATCAGGTTCCTGTATAACAACAGGATTACAGCTGAGCAAGGTAAAGGAAACCCAAAAATAACAGAAGAGACAATAACAAGAACATGAGAGGAAATTTTAGCCTCTGACACCTACAGTTACAGTAACCAGTAAATGCAATCCAGTTCATAGTCAGGTAAACATAAAAACTAAAGGCCTCTTTATCTTAGTTCTTTTTGCTCGAAACATCAGCTCCAGCTTTCAACAGAAAATTACAGGACATGCTAAAAGGCAAAAAAAGAAAAACTGTACTTTGAATAGACAAAACATTAGACCCAGACTCAGTTATGACAGATTTTGTAATTATAAGGCTAGGAATTTAAGATAATATGATTAATATCCTAAAGGCTCCAATGGAAAAAAACTGAAATGCTAGAAAGCAAAAACACCATTAACAGAAATGAAGAATGCCTTTGATTGGCTCAGAAGAAGCTTGGACATGGTCAAGGATAGAATCAGTGAGCTCAAAAATGTGAATAGAAACTTCCCCAAAAAAGGGAAGTGAAAAAGGAATACAAAATATAGTACATCTTAATGAATATTCAGGTATGAATTGCTACACTAATGGCCACAATGACTCATAATAGTCTTGTTCCACATTCACTCTGTTTAACCAAGGGGACATCAGCAAACATGACACAAATAGATCCTTGATAAACTCTTAGACTTTGAGACCTACCTTTTTAGAATGCCGCCCTGAAGCCTGCCCAGTCTAGTCAGCTTAAGAATGAAAGATTGTAAAGAGAGAAGCCTACTCAGGCATTCCAACTGACCTACCAGCTGAATGCAACCATGTAAGTCCAGCCAATCCACAGAATCAAGAGAAATAAAATGGTTAGGGTTGTAAGTCACTAAACTTTGAGTTGGCTTGTTATACAGTAATAAATAATCACTAAAAATAATGTATTGTTTGCTTAAGAGCCAAATATGAAAGAATTTACAGAAATGGACCTATCAACATTATTAAAAAAGTACGTTTGGAAAGTACAGTAAATACTAGTAGATTTGAATAGACAGTAAAAGGAAAGAAGTATGGAGAAGGAGAAAATGAAAACTTAAAAGTTTAAGAGAACATGCTTACTGATATTCACAATTTTAATCACATCCTCTAGGGAAAAGGTACATGTGAAAAAAGTGACTTTAGTAAAGGAAAATTTATAAGGTATTTTGGGGCTTTGTGTCTATTGATACCCAAGAATTGCATCTACCTCTCTGCAAGTTGACTAACATGTGACATCTACCTACTCTAATAAACATTTACTTTTAAATCACATTTCATTAAATAATAACCTATCTTGCAATTTGAAACTAAAAAATGGCTGCCTCTCACCTTTGGTTTATAAAGTAGTCATGTGTCGTTTATCCCTATATCAGAACTAAACAGTTTTACTCCCTTCTGGTTTTCATCACCACCAAAAAAGAGTTTATAGCAAAACTCTGTGGCCTGTTGGTTTGCCTCTCAAAGGGGTATAGATCTCCAACTTGAAAAATAAAATGCACTAAAGCACAAGTCAAGCTATTCCCATTAGCTCATTTATACCACATTGTCCACTTTGGAAATCAGAGTTTTATCTTTTTATTCCAGAGAATGACAGCTGAAATATAATAGCACATAATCTCAGGAAGGTTTACCTCCTTTATACAACTCTGTAAAGGAGAGCAGACCATTAAATTAGACCTCCACAGGCAATAACACCCAATGCAGTTCAGCTTTATGAGAGCTGTGGATATGTTTTATTTTTTCCCTTTGCATTCTTTTTTCATGCATTGACAATGGCTTTTATCATTCCTTCATTAGATGCTTATGTGCATTAGGTTCTAGAAAAGCAGTTATCAAAATCAAACTACTCAGTTACTTAAGAAGCTAATGAACCATTAATTCTACTCTTTCATATATTCCCAAAAGAGTCTAAAATATATGTCACACAAAAATTTCTACATGGATATTCATAGCATAATATTCATATTCATAATAGCCAAAAAGTTCAATAAACAAACCAAATGTCCATGAACTAATAAATGAATAAACAAAATGTGGCATATCAGTAAATGGAAAATTATTCCATTAAAAACATGAAACATGCTATAACCTGGATGAACCTTGTAAAACATTATTCTAAGTGAAAGAACTGAAGTGAAAGAAACCAGATACAAAAGGCTTCATATTACATGGTTCTGTTTATATTAAACGTCCTAGAAAAGGCAAATCTGTAGAAATAGAAAGGAACTGGCAGTGTGGGGTACCAAGAACAGGGCTGGAGAAGAAATGGGAAGTGACTGCTAATGGGTACAGGGTTCCTTTCTAGAGTGATAAAAATGTTCTGAGACTAGTGGTGACAGTTGTACAACCTTGTGACTAGAGTAAAGACCACCGAATTGTGTACTTGAATCTGGTGAACTTTATATGTGAACTATACATCAGTTTAACAAAAGAAAAGGAACGAAAATACTCACATTATAAATTTATAATTGGAAAGCAGGTTGACAGGTAAAGCTTGAATCAGGATTTTAGCCTTCCTCATTTATTCCAAATGAGAAATCAAAAACTTCTATGAAAAACTGGTGTTACGGTGTTTTTCAGGAACTAATATCAAGTTGAAATTCAGCCTAAGAAAAAAACAGAAAATACGAGGAATGAATAATCAAAATAACAAGTAACATTAGTATAGTGCTTTGCAGTTTTTAAAGCACTTTTATATACATTAAAAGTCAGTTCTGTTGTTGTAATTACCTCATAAAACTGTTCAGTAAGTGGTATTGTAATTCTAATTTTATAGATGAGGAAACATTCAAGTTACATTTTTCTGTTGCTATATCTTTAAGCACCCCCAAGTCAAGATTTGCCTTTTTCATCTCTGTTAAAGGCCTACAATGTACATTCAACAAATGTTAAGGTGAATGAATAAACAGGTAAATTAAGGCTTAGAGAAGGCAAGGAACTTTCTAAAGATCAAACAAAGCAGGGTCCACTACTGTCTTTGGCATTCAAATCCTGTGTGCTTTCCATCATATCACATCACAGGTCTCCTCTGTTAAGGAAAATATCTGTTCAAGTTCCAACCTTTAAGCTGGTATCAAAGTTATTTTAATTCAAAGCCAAAATGGAGGTCTTCAACAGCAATCATTTATATGGCATATTAGTAAACCTCAAGAAAAACTAAACAGTTGTACACATTATATTTTGTTATTTACTATCAAACCTTCAGGTAAGTAAAGCAGACATTTACCAGATGCCTGATATGTATCAGCCACTATGTGAGCCCTGGTAATGGGGCATTCAGTTCAGTTCAGTTGCTCAGTCATGTCCAACTCTTTGTGACCCCATGGACTCAGCATGCCAGGCTTCCCTGTCCATCACCAACTCCTGAAGCTTGCTCAAACTCATGTCCATCAAGTTGGTGCCGCCATCCAACCATCTCATCCTCTGTCATTCCCTTCTCTTCCTGCCTTCAATCCTTCACAGCATCAGTATCTTTTCAAATGAGTCAGTTCTTCGCATCAGGTGGCCAAGGTATTGGAGCTTCAGCTTCAGCATTAGTCCTTCCAATGAATATTCAGGACTGATTTCCTTTAAGATTGACTGTTTTGATCTCCTCACAGTCCAAGGGACTCTCAAGAGTCTTCTCCAATACCACAGTTCAAAAGCATCAATTCTTCAGTGCTCAGCTTTCTTTATGGTCCAATTCTCACATCCATACATGACTACTTGAAAAACCTCCAGCAAAGAAATGTCTCTGCCTTTTAATATGCTGTCTAGGTTCGTCATAGCTTTTCTTCCAAGGAGCAAGTATCTTTTCATTTCATGGCTGCAGTCATCATCTGCAGTGATTTGGGAGCCCAAGAAAATAAAGTCTGTCACTATTTCCATTGTTTCCCCATCTATTTGCCATGAAGTGATGGGACCGGATGCCATGATCTTAGTTTTTTGAATGTTGAGTTTTAAGCCAGCTTTTTTACTCTCCTCTATGGGATGGGGCATACGAATGAAGAAGTCACTAGATTGGAAACACCTAAGCACCTGTTCTTTTTATTCTTTTTTTTTTTTTTTCATTTTTAAATCATTTTACTGTTTATACCGTAGTCACACTTGAATTGGCAGAACTGTTTCCATGACAGACCAGAAACCTGTTATTCAAGGAAAAATAAGTAAAGGTTTTCCTAAAGCTTAAGGAGAGACATCCCATAGTAACTAACACAAGAATGGCTATAGCGATCTCAGACAATGGTGCCAAGGTGTGTGAGCAGGTAGGAACAAAGGGTGCTCCAGAGTGGCTGGCCTACAAATGTGTGTTGGCCTGAGAGCACTGCTGCTTCCTAATGGGATTTTCTTATTATGTTATTTTTTAAATAATGAAAGTATGATAATACATTTTCAGGAGATTTGGAAAATACAGAACAAAGTTACATATAGTTTCACTGTATATTACAATTATGTTCTAGGTAGATAAATGAAGGTTTTTAGTTGGAGTTTCAATATCAAACTCTCAAAATTAATAGGACAAATACACAGAAAAGTAGAAAGATATAGTAGGCCTGAAAAGCACCGTGAACCAATTCAACATCATTAAGACTTCTACAGCTTTCACACAACAGTAGGATGCAAATTCTATTCAAATCCCCATAGACTGTAAACCAGGGGATGCTGGAACGTATCCAGGGACATAAAACAAGGTACCACATTTGATGGTCTAAAGGCTGAAACCATACAGAGTCTGTCCAGTTATCATTGTGGAATTATGTTAGAAATCAGTATCAAAAGACATTTGAAAATAACTTACATATTTTCAAGTACAATGTGACATTTACCAAGAGAGACCTTTGATTTAGCCATTGAAAGCCTCAATAAGTCAGAAGACTGAAAAAACACAGAAGGTGATTGCAGAGAAGAAAGCGTTTTATCAAAATGTGAAATTAGTATCAAAGATACTTTTTTAAAACCCAGGTATTTGGAAATTAAATGTCCACTTTTAAACGATGGGTTTATCTAAGAAGCCAGAACAAGGAAAATTAGAAAATATTTGTAACAGAATAAAAATAAAAAGAGAGTTGACCAGAATTTTTTGCATGCAGCTGAAGCTGCTCAATGCAATTAAATACCATTTGGAGTCTTGAATAAGGTATGAAAACAAATAATGGACTCTAGCATAAAAGTTTGTGAAATTTGAATAAAATCTAATAATACTGTATCACATGGTAATTTACTTTTTTTTTTAACAACATAGTATTTCTCCATATTCTCAGAATTGGACTAGAAGTTTCAAGCCTCATTCAAAAAAAAATTTTTTTAAACCACTAAAATAAACTTTCTAGGCTTTCAGCAGGGATATTAGATGCCAAAATACATGGAACTATATCAAAGTTTTGAGTGAATATAATTTAGAAATCTAGCATTCCATTCATTCTAAGTCAAACAATTGGAATTCTAAATGTCATAAATTTTTTAAGTTAGGCAAAAATTCATTAAGTTTTCTAAAATATATTATACATACTATTTATGTATATGTGTTGTGTTTACAAAAGCTTTTCTACTATGATTGATGAAGACCTAAGTACCTGTTCTTATGGAGCTATTTTCAGCCTAGTAAGAGATTCTTCTACGTGTTTCATCACTTTATCTTTGTCAGTTATCTAGAAGCTGGGTTCAGAAATAAGTCAGAATACTCCAAAGGATAGTCAATGGATTCCTTTACTCTCCATTAAAAGCCCCCCATTGACTACAAGGAAAAGAAGCCAACCATTATTTTAAGAAATTTTCCATAAATTGCTACAATACTGACTTCTGAAGCCCAGGAATTCAGCATTTAGGCATGTAGCTTCATGAATTCTCGATGCAGTGTTTACTTACTGAAAATACAGGCTCTTTCTTCTGGATCTACGTTCAAGAGTGCCTGGTAACACCACATACTTTTTAAAGATCTTAACTACTTTCTATACATGGATTATGCCTTTTTATGAAGACATCCTATTTCTTATTTTTAAGATGATTACTAAGTAGGACTATTAAAAACCAAAGAGTATGTATACAGTTACATTAAATTAACATGTGTCTTAGATTTATAATTTGATCACAAATTGATTAAGCTGATTCTCCAGTCAACAGAGTACCTGATATATAGCAGGTGCTTAAAATCTATAGAACAAACAAGCTAATTAATTAATCACAGGCTTTAATAAGTAAGTGATTAGTGAGAATCCATTTACACTCTAAACTAGGTTTTCTAAAAGTAAAAAAAAAAAAAAATTTGTCTTAGTCATATAAACCAGTTGAAGAAAACTGCTTCATTTATATTTTCTGTATGAGTTGCCATACATTTAATTTAAATCAGCGAATTTTAAGACAGAAATAAGAAGACAAGCTATGATTTAGTGAATGTTTTAAATATCAAGTGTCTGTAGCCAAATTTTAAAATTAAACACCAATATTTTTATTATTCTCAGTCAAAATTTTTTTGGCTTCTCTTTCCAAATCTATGCTGTCCTCTTTTTTCCCCACTTCTGAATTCTGGTGTCACATTAGAATATGATGTTAAGAAGCACAAGTAAGTTTAGCCTGTTGACAATAAGTAGCCTTTCTTATGACTTTTCTATATATAGGAATTAGCTGTCTCCCTAAAACTGACTAAACACTTCAGCAATGAATTTAAATATTCAAAGTTGTCACTGTTTTAATACATTTTATCCGTTTTCTCTGACTGCTATTATTTGTTGATAATTTATTATTTAAAAAGTGATCATCTGTATATTACTGGAAATCATCCTATTATAACAGCTATGGTGTTTTAAATTTTCAGAAATTTGGGACAGTGGGGTCTCAGATCAACTCAAATATTTTTTAAGCCACAAAGGTCACCTCAGATTTTGTAATTAATTTCACATAATTAGAATATATATATATATGTAACATCTGACATACAGATTCTTTTTCTGTGAAGTTCACATATAAGTTGTTTGAAACTTTTAAAATATCAGAAAAAAGATTATATTATCATAGTAGATTATAAATAATTTCATTGCTAGACTTTTTCTGGCTAGGATATCTGATCTGATTAACATTTACAAATGCCATGTTGACTGGAATGACTACGTAAAAAATGTTACAGATTTCCAGATCATATCCTAGGACCCCACAAATACAGAGATCCAAACAGTAAAAGAAATGAGCAATGGGCATTGGTGGTGGAGGGGGTGCTATTTTGTCATTATATAGAGCATTTTATACAGCAGTAAGGCAAATATCAGTGCTTTTCTTCCAACTGAATAAAAAGGATCACAGGTAATGATAAAGAGTGTGGAGTTTGGAATTAAGCTGCCAAAGTGAAAATTCCAGCTCCATCCTTTAGTAACTGTGTAGTTTTGATCAAAACATTTGACCTCTTGATTTCCTCACAATAAAGATAATTGATACTATAAATGCTTTTTATGTATTATTATAAAATTGCTCAAAATTCTTATTTATAACTGATACTTTACCTTTAAGTAGACTATCTTTCTGTACTGGTATCTATGTGGTATAAATTGATACAGTATCTCAGGTTTGACACATTTGGAGGGTAAAAGTTCTTTGATTCCTTCATTCATTGAACAAATATGTACTGAGTGCCTAATATATGTTAGACCAATTCTAGACTCTTTAGGTAGGTTAATAAAACAGACCAATTTCTTGACCCTCATAGAGATTACATTCTAGTAGGTGAAAAGAGGCAATAAATCATATAAATAAATAGTTATGATAAGTTATTTAATACTATGTAATAGTTAAGAGGTGATATCTACTCTGGGGGGAATAAAGCAGGGTAAGAAGGATAGAGGAGTCATCAGATTTATGTATGGTGGTCAGAATGGGCTTCTTTGAGAAAATGTCATTTGAACAAAGATTTGAAGACTATAAGGGAATCACACATGGTTATTTTAAAGAATATTCCAGGTAGAGGAGAAAGCCAGAGCAGAAGCCCTAAGGTATTCCTGGAATCTCCAAGGAACAGTGAGTAAAGAGACCCATGTCTTGCAGTAGAATGAAAGAAGGGGATTTAAGGAGTAGAAGATAAAATCTGAGTTAAATGAGGGAATGTAAAGTGAAACAGTATAGGAAGAACAACAGCTAACACAGGGAAACTGATCAGAAAACTATTAAAATAATTCTGGTTAGAAATGATGGTTAATAGCCATGGAGGTAGAAATAAGTGTTTGGATTGTGGATGTTTGGGGATTGTGTATGGATCAGTGGTAAAGAATCGGCCTGCAATGCAGGAGCTGCGGGAGACTCGGGTTCTATCCCTAAGATAGGGAAGATCTCCTGGAGGAGGACTTGGCAACCCATTCCAGTATTTCTGCCTGGAGAATCCCACAGACAGAGAAGCATGGACAGTTACAGTCCATAGGGTCACAAAGAATCTGGCACGACTGAGCACGCACACACAGTGTTTTTAAACCACGGAAGTAAGAGATACTGAGCTTAAAACATGGAATAATAGGTTGGATATAAGAACTTAGAGTTCAAGGATTGTAATTCTAAGCTGGAGTTATAAATTTGGGAGTATTAGGGACTGACCTAAGTTAAGTTGGCCACACAAACTCTTAGGTTCTTTTTGAGGTAAGTTTAGTCAAGGAATTCATTGTCACCAACGATTAGCAGCAACTTTCCTTACATGAAAGAAAATCTCAAACCAATTTTGTGCAAATAAAGATGTTAAATATAGATTCATTGCCAAGTAGACACAAAATTGTTACTATAATCTTTTACATTACTTTGGATGAATGGTTTGCTCATGGGAGATGAGACTATATATTAGTGAAATTAGAAAATTTTTGGAGAAGAATGAAAACAAATGTAGCATACCAAAACTTACGGGATGCTGCAAAAGCGGTAAGTACTCAGAATTTTATGGCTGTAGAACTATGTTAAAAACAAGGAAGAACACCATGTCAACAACCTAACTTTAGACTTTAAGGAACTTGAAAAAGAAGAGCAAACTAAACCTAGAGCCAGTAAAAGGAAGGAAACAATAAAGATTCAAGCAGAGATAAATGAAATAAAGTGCAAAACAGTAGACAGAATCACAGAAATCAAAAGTTCGTTTTTTGGAAAACCAACAAAGTTGACACTCCTTTAGCTAGGCTGAATAAGAAGGAAAAAAGACACAAATGAACAAGGGGACATTACTACCAACCTTGCAAAAAATGAAAGGATTATAAGTGAAACCGTGAACCAATTAATACATCAACAAACTAATTTAGATGAAATGGGAAAAAAATTTAACAGACACTCACTGGAAGGACTGATGGTGAAGCTGAAACTCCAATACTTTGGCCACCTGATGTGAAGAACTGGCTCATTTGAAAAGACCCTGATGCTGGGAAAGATTGAAGGCAGGAGGAGAAGGAGAGGACAGAGAATGAAATGGTTGGATGGTATCACCGACACAATGGATGGACATGAGTTTGAGTAAGCTCCAGGAGCTAGTGATGGACAGGGCAGCCTGGAGTGCTGCAGTACGTGGAGTTGCAAAGAGTCAGACACGACTGAGCAACTGAACTGAACTGATGCCTATATTGACTCAGAAAGAAATAGAAAATCTCAACAGACCTAAAACCAGTAAATAAACTGAATCAGTAATCAAAAGCCTCCAAACAGAAAAATCAAGGATCAGATGGCTTACTGGTGAATTCTTCAAAGCATTAAAAGAAAAGTTGGCATGAATCCCACCCACACTCTTCTAAGAACTAGAAAAAGAGGGAACGTTTCCTAACACATTCTATGAAGCTTATATTACATACATATCAAGCCAAATAAAGATGCCACAATAAAACAAAAACTACAGACCAGTATTGCGCATGAATATTGATGTAAAAATCTTCAGCAAAATGCTTACAAGCCAAGTCTAACAGGACATTATCATACACTGATCAGTTGGTCCCAGGAATGCAAAGCTTGTTCACATAAGAAAAATCAGTTAATCCATCCCAGTTATAGAACTGAGGGAAAAAAACAAATGATCCTCTCATGTGTTTTCATAGGAAAACCATTTAACAAAATTCAGTACCATTTCTTGATCTAAGAAAAAAAAACTTGGAATAGATGAAAACTTTCTTATCTTTCATAAATATAAAGGTCATTTATGAAAAACCCACAGCTGACATCATCCTCATTGGTAAAAAACGGAAAGTATTCCCCCTGAGATTAAGAACAAGACAAGGATGACCACCTTCACGACTGCTATTCAACTTTGACTGGAATTCCTGGATAGAGAAATTAGGTGAGAAAAAGAAATTAAAACCATCCAAATTAGACAACAAAAAGTGAAACTTTTTTCACTTTTTGCAAATACTATGATTCTGTATAGAAAACCTCTTAGAATGCACACACAAGAAAAACCTCCAGAGCTAATAAATGTATTCTGCAAAGTTGTGGGGTAAAAGGTCAACATCCCTAAATTAGCTGTGATTCTGTACATCAGTGAGCAATTCAAAATGGAAATCTTTTTAAATTGTTCAATCTACAGCAACTCCAGAAGAATAAAATACCTAGGGATAAATTTAACCAAGGAAGTGAAAGACTTATACACTGAAAGCTATAAAACATTGCTGAAAGAAATTAAATAAGACCTAATAAATGGAAAGACATCCCATGTTCATGGACTAAAAGACTTAATAATGTTAAGACAGCCATATTCACCAAAGTGTTCTATATATCCAGTGCTATCCTTATCAAAATTCCAGTGTTCATTTTTGCAGAAATGTAAAAGGCAAAGTTCAAACTCATAAAGAATAACAAAGGGCCCTGAAAAGTCAAAACAATATTGAGAAAGAAAAACAAAGGGGAGGAGCTATACTCCCCAAGTTTAAAACTTACTTAATCAACTGTGTGGTGCTGGTGTAAAGGTAGACATACAGACCACTGGAATACAATTGAGAATCCAAAAATAAACCCAAACATCTCTGGACAATTAACTTTGACAACAATGGTGCCAAGGCACCATTAAATGGATATGATGCCAACGCAGGTAAAAACCCAGGTAAGACAGTAGGAACTGAGAGAGGGAATCAGAGGGCAGACAGACTTAAACCACAATCACAGACCACAGCCTTGTCTAGCTCAGTGAAACTAAGCCATGCTGCATGGGGCCACCCAAGACAGACAGGTCATGGCGGAGAGGTCTGACAGAATGTGGTCCACTGGAGAAGGGAATGGCAAACCACTTCAGTATTCTTGCTTTGAGAACCCCATGAACAGTATGAAAAGGCAAAAAGATAGGACACTGAAAGAGGAACTGCCCAGGTCGGTAGGTGCCCAATATACTACTGGAGATCAGTGGAGAAATAACTCCAGAAAGAATGAAGGGGTGGAGCCAAAGCAAAAACACCACCAGTTGTGGGTATGACTGGTGATAGAAGCAAGGTCCAATGCTGTAAAGAGCAATATTGCATAGGAACCTGGAATGTTAGGTTCACGAATCAAGGCAAATTGGAAGTGGGCAAACAGGAAATGGCAAGAGTGAACATTGACATTCTAGGAATCAGCGAACTAAGATGGACTGGAATGGGAGAATTTAACTCAGATGACCATTATATCTACTACTGTGGGCAGGAATCCCTTAGAAGAAATGGAGTAGCCATCATGGTCAACAAGAGTCTGAAATGCAGTACTTGGATGCAATCTCAAAAACGACAGGATGATCTCTGTTCATTTCCAAGGCAAACCATTCAACATCACAGTAATCCAAGTCTATCCCCCGACCGGTAATGCTGAAGAAGCAGAAGTTGAATGGTTCTATGAAGACCTACAAGACCATCTAGATCTAACACCCAAAAAAGATGTCCTTTTCATTATAGGGGACTGGAATGCAAAGTAGGAAGTCAAAAAACACCTGGAGTAAAGGCAGATTTGGCCTTGGAATACAGAGTGAAGCAGGACAAAGGCTAATAGAGTTTTGCCAAGAGAATGCACTGGATATAGCAAACATCCTCTTCCAACAACACAAGAGAAGACTGTACACATTGACATCACCAGATGGTCAACACCAAAATCAGATTGATTATATTCTTTGCAGCTAAAGATGGAGAAGCTGTATACAGTCCGCACAAACAATACCAGGAGCTGACTGTGGCTCATGAACTCCTTAAAGCCAAATTCAGACTTAAATTGAAGAAAGTGGGGAAAACCACTAGACCATTCAGGTTGACCTAAATCAAATCCCTAGAGTGCCTGATGAACTATGGACGGAGGTTCATGACATACTACAGAAGACAGGGATCAAGACCATCCCCAAGAAAAAGAAATGGAAAAAAGCAAAATGGCTGTCTGAGGAGGCCTTACAAATAGCTATGAAGAGAAGAGAAGTGAAAAGCAAAGGAGAAAAGGAAAGATACCCATTTGAATGCAGAGTTCCAACGAATAGTAAGGAAAGATAAGAAAGCCTTCCTCAGCAATCAGTGCAAAGAAATAGAGGAAAATAGAATGGGAAAGACTAGAGAACTCCTCAAGAATATTAGAGATACCAGGGAACATTTCATGCAAAGATGGGCTCAATAAAGGACAGAACTTGTATGGACCTAACAGAAGCAAAAGATATTAAGAAGAGGTGGCAAGAATACACAGAAGAACTGTACAAAAAAGATCTTCACGACCCAGATAATCACGATGGTGTGATCACTCACCTAGAGCCACACATCCTGGAATGTGAAGTCAAGTGGGCCTTAGGAAGCATCACTACGAACAAAGTTAGTGGAGGTGATGGAATTCCAGTGGAGCTATTTCAAATCCTGAAAGATGATTCTGTGAAAGTGCTGCACTCAATATGCCAGCAAACTTGGAAAACTCAGCAGTGGCCATAAGACTGGAAAAGGTCAGTTTTCATTCCAATCCCAAAGAAAGGCAATGCCGAAGAATGCTCAGACTACTGCACAATTGCACTCATCTCATACGCTAGTAAAGCAATGCTCAAAATTCTCCAAGCCAGGCTTCAGCAGTACATGAACCATGAACTTCCAGATGTTCAAGCTGGTTTTAGAAAAGGCAGAGGAACCAGAGATCAAATAGCCAACATCTGCTGGATCATGGAAAAAGCAAGAAAGTTCCAGAAAAACATGTAGTACTGCTTTATTGACTATGCCAAAGCCTTTGACTGTGTGGATCACAATAAACTGTGGAAAATTCTGAAAGAGATGGGAATACCAGACCACCTGACCTGCCTCTTGAGAAACGTGTATGCAGGTCAGGAAGCAACAGTTAGAACTGGACATGGAACAACAGACTGGTTCCAGTAGGAAAAGGCGTACATCAAGGCTGTATATTGTCACCCTGCTTATTTAACTTATATGCAGAGTACATCATGAGAAATGCTGGGCTGGAAGAACCACAAGCTGGAATCAAGATTGCCAGGAGAAATATTAATAACCTCAGATATGCAGATGACACCATCCTTATCGCAGAAAGTGAAGAACTAAAGAGCCTCTTGATGAAAGTGAAAGAGGAGAGTGAAAACGTTGGCTTAAAGCTCAACATTCAGAAAACTGAGATCATGGCATCCAGTTCCATCACTTCGTGGCAAATAGATGGGAAAACAGTGGCTGATTTTTTGGAGGGGGGACTCCAAAAACACTGCAGATGGTTGATTGCAGCCATGAAATTAAAAGACACTTATTCCTTGGATGGAAAGTTATGACCAACCTAGACAGCATATTAAAAAGCAGAGATATTACTTTGTCAACAAAGGTCTGTCTAGTCAAGGCTATGATTTTTCCAGTGGTCATGTATGGATGTGAGAGTTGGACTATAAAGAAAGCTGAGCTCCAAAGAATTGATGCTTCTGAACTGTAGTGTTGGAGAAGACTCTTGAGAGTGCCTTGGATTGCAAGGAGATCCAACCAGTCCATCCTAAAGGAGATCAGTCCTGGGTGTTCATTGGAAGGACTGATGTTGAAGCTGAAACTCCAGTACTTTGGCCACCTGATGCGAAGAGCTGACTCATTTGAAAAGACCCTGATGCTGGGAGAGATTGAGGGCAGGAGGAGAAGGGGACGACAGAGGATGAGATGTTTGGATGGCATGACTGAACAATGGACATGAGTTTGGGTAAACTCTGGGAGTTGGTGATGGACAGGGAGGCCTGGCATGGTGCGGTTTATGGGGTCGCAAAGAGTCAGACATGACTGAGCGACTGAACTGAACTGAAGCCAGGGCACCGTTAAATGTATATGATGCAATCTCAAAATGTCAGAATGGTCTCAGTTTGCCATTCATCCTCACAGTAATCCAGGTCTATTCCCCAACCACTGATGCCAAAGAAACCAACACTGACTGGTTCTATAAAGACTTACAACACCTTCTAGAACAAACACTAAAAAAGATGTCCTTTTCATCATAGGGGACTGGAATGTAAAAGTAGGAAGTCAAGAGATACCTGGAGTAACAGGCAAGTTTGGCCTTGGAGTACAAAATTAAGTAGGGCAAAGGCTAACAGTTTTCCCAGAAGAACACACTGGTCATAACAAACACCCTTTTCCTCCAACAACTCAAGAGATGATTCTACACATGGACATTACCAGATGGGCAGTACAGAAATCAGATTGATTATATTCCTTGCAGCTGACGATGGAAAAACTCTATACAAGATCTGGAGCTGACAGTGGCTCAGATCATGAGCTCCTTATTGCAAAATTCAGGCTTAAATTGCAGAAAGCAGGGAAAACCACTCAGCCTTCAGGTATGACCTAAATCAAATCTCTTATGATTTTTCAGTGGAAGTGATAAATAGATTGATGGGATTAGATCTGGCAGACAGAGTGACTGAAGAACTCTGGATGGAGGCATGTACACTGTACAGAGGCACTGACCAAAACGACCCCAAAGAAAAAGACATGAAGAGGGCCAAGTGGTTGTCTGAGGAGTATTTACAGGTAGCTGAGGAAACAAGAAATGTGAAAGGCAAGGGAGAAAGGGAAAGATATAGCCTACTCAATGCTTGGGAAAGCCCAGAATGGTGAAGTAGAAGGATATGTGCTTATCTTCCCCTTTAAGAACAAAATCGCAATTAGCTGTTCAACAGCCATCAACAGGAGGACGTTGGAACCCACCATAAAAAATACCCCACGTCCAAGAACAAAGGAGAAGCCACAACAAGATGGAAGGAAGTGGGTACATTCACATTTAAAGTCAAATCCCATACCCACCGGGTAGGTGACCCACAAACTGGAGAACAATAATACCAAAGAAGTTCTCACACTGTTGCAATGGTTCTAGGCCCTGCATCAGACTTCCCAACCTAGGGATCTGGCAAATAGACTGGGAATCCCCAAGAAATCTGACTTTGAAGGCCAGCAGGATTTACTTATTGAACTTACATAGGACTGGGAGAGAGACTCTTGGAGGGCACAAACCAAACTTTGTATGCACCTGTATCCAAGAGAAAGGAGCAGTGACCCCACAGGAGAATGAGACAGACCTGTTTGTGTGTGTTTGAGGGTCTTTTGCAGAGGCATGTGCTGCCAGTAATTTGCCACCAGGACAGGGGCACTGGCAATAGCAGTCCTTGGAGGCACATGTTGGCATAAGTCCTCTTGGAGGTTGCCATTAGCCCTACAATAGAGCCTGTAGACTCCAGGACTGGGTCTTCTCTCGCCAAACAACTAACAAGGAGGGAGCACAGCCCCATCCATCAGCAGGCAAATGGATTAAAGATTTACCGAGCATGGCCTTGTCCACCAGATCAGTTCAGTTGCTCAGTCGTGTCCAGCTCTTTGCGACCCCATGGACTGCAGCATGCCAGGCCTCCCTGTCCATCACCAACTCCCAGAGTTTACTCAAACTCATGTCTTTTGAGTTGGTGATGCCATCCAACCATCTCATCATCTGTCATCCCCTTCTCCTCCTGCCTTCAATCTTTCCCAGCATCAGGGTCTTTTCAAATGAGTCGGTCCACCAGAGGAAGACCCAGTTTTCCCCACTTCCCATCAGGAAGCTTGCACATGCCTCTTATCCTCATCCGTCAGAAGGCAGACAGAAGAAACAAGAACTACAGTCCCACAGCCTCCAGAATGAAAACCACAATCACAGAAAACTAACCAAAATGATCACATGGATTAGACGTGGGTACTCAATGAAGCTATGAGCCATGTCATGCAAGGCCACTCAAGATGGAGAGTCATGGTGGAGAGTTCTGACAAAACATGGTCTGCTGGATAGGGAAATGTCAAACCACTCCAGTGTTCTTACCTGAAGAACCCTCATGAACAATATGAAAAGGCAGAAAGGCGTGACACAGGAAGTTGAGACCCCCTCCCCTAGTTGGTAGCTGTCCAGTATAATACTGGAGAAGAGTGGAGAAATAGCTCCAGGAAGAATGAAGAGGCTGAGCCAAAGCAGAAATGACACTCAGTTGTGGATGTATCTGGTGGTGAAAGTAAAGTATAATGCTGTAAAGAACAATATTGCATTGGAACCTGGAATGTTAGGTCTACGAGTCAAGGTAAATTGGATGTGGTCAATCAAGCAGGACATGTTAGGTCTACGAGTCAAGGTAAATTGGATGTGGTCAATCAAGCAGGACATGGTCAATCAACATCTTAGGAATCAGTGAACTAAAACCAAAGAAGAAATACAAATGACCAACAAGCAAAGACATTCAACATCATTGGTCATGAAGGAAGTGCAAATCAAACCACAGAATTACCACTTTACAATCATTGGGATGGCTTTAATGAAAAAAGAACAAGTGTCAATGAGGATGAAAATATAAGAACTCTGAATCATTGCTAGTGAACATGTAAAATGGCAATTTCTTAAAAAATTAAACAGAATTACCATATGATTCAGCAGTTTCATTGCTAGTTTAATAAATACCCAAAAGAAATTGAAATCAGGGTCTCAAAGTGGTATCTGTACATCCATTTTCATAGCATTACTCAGCCAAAAAGTGGAGTCAAGCCAGATGTCTATATATGGATAAATGGACAAGCAAAGTATTTTAATATACAAGGAATATGAGGCTTCCCAGGTGGTGCTAGTGGAAAAGAACCTGCCTGCCAATTCAGGATACATAAGAGATGGAGGTTTGATCCCTGGGTTGGGAAGATCCCCCGGAGGGGGAGATTCCCTGGAGGAGAACATGGCAAGCCACTCCAGTGTTCTTGCCTGGAGAATCCCATGGACAGAGGAGCCTGGTGGGCTACCATCCATAGGTTTGCAAAGAGTTGGACACGACTGAAGCCAACTTTGCATGTGCACACACACATAAGGAATATTATTCAACCATACAAAAGAACAAAGCACTGATACTTGCTATAGTTTATATGACCCTTGAAAACATTACTATAAGTGAAAAAAGGCAGACATAAATGATCATGTCTTACATGACACATGTGGAAGAGACAAATCTGTAGAGACTGAAAGCAGGTTTGAGAATACCAGGGGAGAGGAAATAAGGAGTTATTACTTATCTGAGTATGGAGATTAATGAGAGCTGTGGTTATACAATATTGTGAATACACTAAAGGCCACCTGATTTTATACTTTAAAATGGTTAAGTGTGTATTATATGAATTTCACCTCAAAAAAACAAAGAATAGAATGAAAAGGGTGCTTTCATTAAAAGCTAGTGTTTGTGTAAAGTAGTACAATCTATTTTTAGAAATCAGGTTTTCCCTTACATGTATTCATCCCCATGTCCCAACACCATTTGTTGAAATGATTTACCCAATAAATGCTCCATCCTCTAGTATTCCGTGTATAGGAATGTTAAGAAAATAATTTGGATGCAGACAAATATTGGGATGCAGAGATGTTCACTAAAGCATTGTTTATAATAATGAATATTAGGAGAAATCCTTAATATCCATCAGTAAAATGTTAATTTTAAATTATGGAATAAGAGGATACTATGTAAACAATGAAGTTATGTTTCTTATAACATCTGTATAGATACACTTTTATAAAAATAATTTTTAAAGGCTTGTGTATTGTCTGTCTTTTAACTGTTATCTTTGGTTTTCTTTTAATGGGATTTCAGTGTTCCAATAATCTTTCTCTCCGCACATCTATTTTTAAAAAATGTTAATAACATGAGAATATTTATGAAATAACATTGAGTGAAGGGCAGTAATAATAAAGTGTGTTAATGTGTTTACTTGTTCATGCACATGCCTAGGCAGAAAATTACATGATTAAAAGTATGCTAAAATTTTTTAAAAGTATGCTAAAATGTAACTATGTCTTCATTTTGAGATTTTTTGATAATTTATTTTCATTATTCTTTTTAATAGTTTTTAAGTTTTCTTAGGAAATATACAGTTTTATTTGGAATTTATGTTCTATGATCTTCTTAACAGAGTATTGATAAATGTTTTTATTTGGTTCTTTTCAGTGAGGTAGTTATAGAGAAACAGTTTGTAAGTCTAGTTTGATGTCTATTAAGTCAGTCTTTGCTAAGTATAATGAAATATGTATATATTTAACATTTACTTTAACAGTGTTTACTATATTTGAAGCACTCTTTTAAGCATTTTCATTCAATCAGCTAAGTCTACAAGGCAAAGTAATTCCATACCCCTTGCAATTAACTATATTGCTTTATAGTTTTACATACATAAACTTTATTAACAGTTATCCCTAAATTCACTGTTCCTTTTCATTATACCTTTCTCTTACTAACATAAGAATTATATAAAAAATTAGATATATATACTTTCCAATGATTTCATATTTCTGGGTAACATTAGTAGATGTTTAGCAGACTCCATAGCAGATTATAGTATTTAGATATTAAGTAACCCTGTCATTTAAATAGTTTGTTTAATTATGTTGAAAATACCTAGCAAGTAAATAACAGTCTTTAAAAGTGAGTTATAATAGGAGAGATTGATTTTTGGAATGCCAGTGTAAGGACTTCATGAACCTGCTGTCCCCTCCCCCCACCAATAAGCAAACAAAAAAAAAATGCTGGCTAAATAATATTAACTATTTCAGAACTCTGGAAATTAACCAAAGCCACAGAATGTTCTGAGCACTGTCTATCCAGGAGGAACTCCTGATTCTTAAGACGGCAGGGTCTGGGGCATTTTAACGTGAACTGTTTCCATCCCACCTCCCCTGTCTACTAAATGGTGCAGCAGCCATAAATAGCTAGGAGCCTCACAGTCAGTGGACAAGACTGACCTTTGGAGCCCCATTAAAATTCTCATCCCTATAACACTATCAGTATTTGTCTAAACTAGCAACTCCTTAGGAAATCTCCATTCTCAGAATGTTGGGGCTATCAGATTTGACTCAGAGTTCAACCTAGCACGGGGAAAAGAAAAGCCCAATCCCTTCAAAACATTACCAAAAACAATAGTGTGCTGGCAAAATCCCAGATGTAGTAAACAAAAGCCTGGCCAAAACATAAAAGGAAGTCCCAAGGCACTCGACAACCATAGGCAACTTGAAATGCTGGAACATCTTCTTGGACATCTAAAAACGTGCCTAGAAGGGAAACTACCTCATTTAATACATAGCTTGATTATGCTACCTTGAGGCACTGCTCAAGCAAGAAATGAAAGCGAAAGCTATCTTGTAAAAACACATACACAGTAAAAAAAAAAAAATGCAGACAATAGAAAATGTGCACAGTGATGTTAGACTTAGTTAAAAGAACCTGTGAATTGGCTATTATAAACATGCTCAAAGACCTAAAGGAAACTAGGATTAAAAAACCTAAAGTAAGCATGACAACTGTGTCTCACTAAAAGAAGATACAAATAAGAAGTAAAGATCATTTTTAAAAATCAAGTAGAAACTCTAGAGTTGAAAAGTACAATAACTGAATCAAAAATTTCTGTAGAGTACGCAACAACAGATTTGAGCTGGAAAAAGAATTGTTGTTCAGTCGCTAAGTTGTGTCCAGCTGTTTGTGACCTCGTGGACTGCAACACACCAGGCTTACCTATCCTTCACTACCTCCCAGAGTTTGCTCAAACTCAAGTCCATTGAGTTGGTGATGCCATCCAACCATCTTATCCTTTGTCATCATCCCCTTCTCCTCTGACCCTCAATCTTTCCCAGCATCAGGGTCTTTTCCAGTGAATCAGCTCTTTGCATCAAGTGACCAAAGTCACTTGATTGGAACTTGAGCTTCAGCAACAGTCCTTCCAGTGAATATTCAGTTCACTGGTTTCATCTCCTTGCAGTCCAAGGACTCTCAAGAGTCTTCTCCAGCACCACAATTCAAAAGCATCAATTGTTCAGCATTCAGCCTTATTTATGGTCCAACTCTCATATCTGTACATGACTACTAGAAAAATCATAGCTTTGACGATATGCACCTTTGTCTATATGCATCACTATATGCAAAGTGATGTCTCTGCTTTTTAATACGCTAGTTAGGTTTGTTATAGCTTTCCTTCCAAGAAGCAAACATCTTTTTAGCAATCCTAAATATAGGTTAATTGCAAGTTTACAGAAAGAAAAAAAACCCTCAGAACCTGTGAAACCACCATCAAACATACCAATGTATGCATAAAGCAAGTCTTAAAGAGAGAGAAAAGTGAAAGTGGTAGTCATTCAGATGTGTCCAACTCTTTGCAACCCCATGAGCTGTAGCCCGCCAGGCTCCTCTGTCCATGGGATTTCCCAGGCAAGAATACTGGAGTGGGTTGCCATGCCCTTCTCCAGGGGATCTTCCCTCCCCAGGGATCAAACCCAGGTCTCCTGCATTGCAAGCAGATTCTTTCCCATCTGAGCCACCAAGGAAGCCCAAAATAGAGAAAGGGGCAGAATAAATATCTGAAGAAGTAATGGCTGAAACCATCCAAATATGATGAAAAACACTAATCTGCACATATGAGAAACTCAACAAACTTAAAGTAACTCAAAGAGTCACCACTGAGACACGTAAAGTATGAAAAATAGAGACAAAAAGAGACTTCATAGCAGCAAGAAGGATGCAGTTAGTTACATGTGAAGGAGCCTCAACAAGATTAACAGCCGACTTCTCATCAGAAACCACAGAAGGCAGAAGGGGATGATACATTCAAAGTGCTGAAAGGAGGGGAAAAAAAAAAAAAAACACCTGTCAATCAAGAATTCTGTTGGATTGGCCAAAAAGTTCATTTGGGTTTTTCCATAAAAGCAGAGAAACCCAAATGAACTTTTTGACCAACCCCATATATGTGCCAAAGCTATCCTTCAAAGGAAAGTTATGACCAACCTAGATAGCATATTGAAAAGCAGAGACATTACTTTGTCAACAAAGGTCCGTCTAGTCAAGGCTATGATTTTTCCAGTGGTCATGTATGGATGTGAAAATTGGACTGTGAAGAAAGCTGAGTGCTGAAGATTCGATGCTTTTGAACTGTGGTGTTGGATAAGATTCTTGAGAGTCCCTTGGACTGCAAGGAGATCCAACCAGTCCATTCTAAAGAAGATCAGTCCTGGGTGTTCTTTGGAAGGACTCGTGCTACAGCTGAAACTCCAGTAGTTTGGCCACCTCATGCGAAGAGTTGACTCATTGGAAAAGATTCTGATGCTGGGAGGGACTGG